>NC_137223.1:23618664-23636164 GCF_949987685.1 Ammodytes marinus | reverse complement strand
CTAAATGAGAGGAAGCAGCGAGGAGTTGAAGACAACAAGAAGCTGGCCTATCTGATTGACATAAAGACCATCGCCATTGGTAAGAAATAATGTGTGTGTTGGTTCACTTTGGTGTAGGTGTGTTTGCAATCATGTTAATTATATGCAATAATAGAATAAAGGCAAAAAAATCAATGCAATATTAAATGCAGTACAAACTGGAATCAGAGCTGCGGATGTGCAAACACTGTATTAACGTTGATAATTGCATTTCAGATTGAACACATACATTATTTTTTAACAGCCAGGTATAACAGGTCTGCTCTCTAGACAAACATACTTAAAACAACACCACTATATACATTACTCAACTTAGCAATTTCCTTTATTTGGACCTTTTTAATTGTCTGTGTAACACTTAGGATACACAATTTCAATGAAATATATATTTAAAAATAAGAAGTTATCAAAAAACCAAGATTTAACAGATTGAGGTGTACTGGGCTAATGAGTAGGTTTGACTCTTGGAGCTGGTGGAGAATTAATGACACGACACAGAATGTTGGTAACCGGTTTTGTATTTCACTTAAAGGCCTACTTCACCGGTTGGAATATGAAGGTGTATTGAACTCGGAGATCCTATGAAGTATAAATGTGCAAAAAAAAATGAAATCGGATCATCCTAGCCTGAGAAAAGGCAGAAAGAGTGTTTTATGGTCTCACTGTCTAACCCTACATTTCTCTTTCTGTGATGTCACAGAAAGAGAAATGTACATTTATACTTCATAGGATCTCCGAGTTCAATACACCTTCATATTCCAACCGGTGAAGTAGGCCTTTAAACAAATAACAAAAAATCACTTGAATCAATCAAGGAAATGTTCACAACATAAATAGAAAATAGGCCTTCAATTCAATTTAGTTGTCTTAGATATTCACACTCAGTATGGGCAACCTTTTACTACATTTAAATCAATCAGATTCTCTGTCTCCTCAGTGGACTTGGCCGGCGGTTACAACGTGGGGACGATCAGTCACGACTCTAAGATCGACTGGCTGGAACTCAACGAGACCGGACGCAAACTGCTCTTCAGGGACAAGAAGCTACGGGTGACAGTGAACCCTTTATATAATGTGTATATGTTTTTTTCTTAGACACATTTTTTTGGCATTTTTTTTGCTTTGTTAGACAGTTTTGGAGAGACAGAGATTAAATGGAGCAGAACCTGAGTCTGCTGTGAAAAGGACTAGGCCTCTATGGGGGGCAACAAAAAAACCAAAAAAAAAACATTGGCGACATAAATATAAAATATACATATACTGTACATACAATGGAACATTTTTAAATTAATTAATTGTGCAAGTAAGATAAAAAAAAAATAGAGGCTCAAGGCTATAACCCCAAAAATGGTTGAGTGTTAAAAATAAATAATTTCTATAATAATTGAATCCACAAAGCTATACCAAGGTTGAAAAAACATGCACAATTTTCATTATTGAACAAACACAGACAAATGATAGACAGAAATGAAAAATGGCCTCTTTGGCACCCTGAGGGTCTGAGTGAGAGAGAGAGAGAGAGAACGGTGGGAGAGAGGCCTAGAGGCAGAGGAGGGAGAATGCCGGACGAGATGATGATTTAGAAAAATCTACGAAGACTGACTGAGCCTGTGAGCCATGTGGGTTCAAATCCGGCTTCTGTCACTTCTGCATGTCATTCCTCTCTCTCTAACAACCTGAGCCGTGGTGGACACATACCTGCAGTTCTAGCCGGCCATCCATCACCCGCCTTCTAGTGAGTTTACGTTTGTCAATTGATTCCAGACCTCTTGTACAAATGAAATGAAGTACGATGGTCTGGTTAGGACCAGGCTATCCCTTCCATATATTTAACCACATCTTAACCACTATCTATTTAACAGAAATCACACAAATGTATTGTTTTCACTTCAACAACATTTTTTAATACAAATTCATGTCAAAAACAAAGAGAAAAAGTACGTCAAATGAAGTGAAAAAGTGATTAAAAGATAGCTTTGAGGATGGTGTGTCTTGCAGCAGTGAAGCAAGCAGTGTAGTGGTGGGACTGTCTGGAGTACTGTCTGCCCCGGGACGCCTCCAAGGCCCTGACCGTAGCGTGCTGCGTCTGGGCTTTGAGCGAGCGCTTCTCCTCTCTCCTCTCTCTGTGCTCCTGGTATCTATCCAGCAACCAGCACATATTCAGCCTCCACCTCTGGCCCTTCTTCAGCTGGGGGGTTTCTGAGAATGCTGAAGGGGAAAAGAAAAACGGTTCAATATAGTGTATATACTTATATATATTATACAGTATACAATAGCAATTCTTAAGAGAAAAGAAGAAAAAAAACTGTTCAATATACTGTATATGCTGTTTATATACACACACAAGAAATGGAGTGCTAAGGAATTACGTAATGTTTAACACTTAAGCCGAGACACTGCAGGTGAATAGGGTTAAAAAAAAATTGCATAATAATACCGTCATTACATTTTTATATAAATATGCAAATTTTGCCATTTTAGCCATGTTTTTTTTAACAAAATGTATCATAAATCAGACAATTGACAACATGTGAACAAATCCTTCCGTAATATCTTCGGTGTTAACTCAAATGAACACCTTAATGTACATTTTAGTACGCATGATAACAAAATTGCAAAAAAATCTCAAATTTGACGGGTGCTTGAAAACACAATATGTTTTGCCTGTCGTGTCTCGCCTTAAGAGCTCAATAGTTAAATTGTTAAATAATCGTGATTAAGGAGTTTGATTCCGACCTTCAGACGTTGCAGCAAACAGCAGATAGGTGGCGCGGAAAGGGTCCACACTCTTCTCTTCCTCTGTCTCTCTCTCGCTCTTTGTCTCACTCTCTATCTCACTCTCTGTCTCACTCTCTTCCTCTGTGTCTGTCTCTCTCTCGCTGTCTGTCTCACTCTCACTCTCTGTCTCACTCTCTCTCTCTCTCTCACTCTCTGTCTCACTCTCTGTCTCACTCTCACTCTCTGTCTCACCCTCTGTCTCACTCTCTGTCTCACTCTCTGTCTCACTCTCTCTCTCACTCTCTGTCTCACTCTCTTCCTCTGTGTCACTCTCTCTCTCACTCTCTTTCTCATTCTCACTCTCTGTCTCACTCTCTGTCTCATTCTCACTCTCTGTCTCACTCTCTGTCTCACTCTCTGCCTCACTCTCTGTGTAACTGTCTGTGTCATCCTCGCTGCTCTGGCTCAGCTTTGCGAGCCTCTTCTTGTACAGAATTCTCTTTCTGGTCTTCATCTCTGGGGTCCGTTGCTCCTCTTTCACAACACACACAGTCTTCAGTTGTTCTTCTTTCTGCCTTTCCTCCCTCAGTAAGTCCTTTTCCCTTTCCCACTGTCTCTGTCTCCTTTCAAGTTTTGCCTCCATCCATTTCTCCTCTTCGTCAGAATCAGGGCTCTGTATTGCTCTCTGCTGGACTAACATCTGTCTCCTGGCCTCAGCCCTCCTCTCCTTTGGACTCAGTGTAGCATTCAGATCTTTCACCAGCTCAAACTCAGCCCTTTGATCACCTTGGTTCATCTTTGGGTTTTCTATAGTTCTAAAGCTCTTTCTGTTAATCCTGTAATAGGTATTTTTTTTAAAGAAGTTTGTATCTGTCTGTGTATATATTATCTGTGTAGGTTTGTCTTCTAGGTGTGCTGCTGCTCTCTTCAACAGGTTAGTGGTGAATGAGGCCAGAAGAGTCAGGAGAGTTCTATTGATGATGTCATGATGGAATAATGGTGACGTCACAATGAAAACATTCTACTGGGAGAATTCTAACGGCAGGATTCTATTAGATTCAAATCAATACAATTCCATGAAGCGATCGCTAAGCCTCATGGAACCCCCTTAGTTACTGTTGCTCAGTAGAATTCAATGGGCTTTATCGGCGTGAATGTTTTTTTTCAATATCAATGTTGCGAAAGCAGCAAAATATAACATTTAACGTGTCACAATATTTATGATAATAATTGATATTATAATAAACAATCTAATAAATCCTAATACAATCTTTAATTTTTGTATGAAATAACATGAAGGCTATACAATTTCTCTTTACCACGAGTACTCTTCACAGCAGACCCGGGTTAGAATCCAGCCCCGGGTCGTTCTCTGCATGTCATTCCCCTCTCTGACCCATTTCAACTCTGTCTTCTCCAAACTGTCAAATAAAGAAAGAAAAATTGCCAAAAAATAACCTTAACAAAACAAAGAAAAACAGGTGACATTTTAGAAGGGGGATGGATTTTGTTCTGGTTTGGCATTGCTGATATTTTGCGCTTGTTGAGAAGGTTTTCAGTATGATAGTGGCAGGTTGCAGTTGTCAGCTGTTGCCCAGGGTAATGTATGCAGATTGATGTGGGGGCCCTGGGGCAAAGACATGGAGAACTCCGCTAATTGGGAATCCCTTTGTGACCCCAAACTTTCACCTTCACTGTTATGGAACACTAACACATTCACCATTTTGTTTTTAGGGACAAATGTAGACTACAACTTACAAAATGTACTTCACTGGGGCAGATTTTTGAAATATTTATGTATTTGCGAAAGTGACTTCGGAATGAACTCTGTCTGAGACGCAAACTTTTTTTTAACAAGTTTTGTGCGTCTTATGCGCCGGCTTCTAGTCAGAACACTTTGTATTTTAGTGTGTCGGTTGGTTCTTCTGCACAAGTATATTTGAAACATTAACTATGCTTTTGTTGTGCTTAGTAAGAGTGTCATATTCACCTTTAAACCTGCAGTTTGTAGAATTTTGGGTTTTATTTCCTAGCAGATTTTGTAGAAAGTAATTATAATATCCATAAGTACATTTAATTTAGTGCATAATAGCTGATTTTTTTATTTTTATTTTTTTTTTCCCTTAGAAAGGTCTCATATACATATTTCTGCATATTTTGGACCAAGGCCTAGTGCCGCCATCTTGAAAGTGGCATAGTTCGAATGTCATCAGGTGCATTGTTTAAAATGTAGAATTGTTCTTGTCCTTGAAGGCCACTGTAGCTTCTGTTATTATTCTAAAGGGTTGGGGTTACCCAGGGAGTGTTGCATTCTAGAACTTTGTAGAACTTTCTTGATGATGTCATATTACACACTGCACCTTTAACTATGCTTTTGTTGTGCTTAGTAAGAGTGTCATATTCACCTTTAAAGATCCACTATGTAACATTTCGAAACAATTTACATTATACTGTATATTGCATATGGGTGAAATGGATAGAAATGTAACTTGAACATTTGACTTTGCCACTGATGGTGGTGCATACAGATTAGATGCATTTGCATATATACCATCAGCCTATTTACTGGATAAAAATACAACTGATTATTCATACTATTTCTCATAACACATGATCATTGCACTAAGACATCATAAAAAGTTAAGTGGTGTAACAAATGTTTTCTCTTAATTGAAACTTGCTTCCAAGTGAACCCATCAAACTGCTCCTCCTTAATGCATTCAGACTGGGCCAACTGAGCCCCAGGGTGAAAGCATAGATTGAACATTATTAAAAATGGTGGTAGGAGGTGATATTAAACTAGCTGATTAAATTAAAAAACAGCAGGTGGCCTAGCTCTCACATATAGACATACATATTATTGTGCTTGGGGGGCCTATCGACAATATATTATCTCATCAGAGGAGAATACATATGGAGGGGGTAGAAATTCATATGCTTTGTTTTAGTTTAGTTTTACTTATTCGGCACGTACACAATTGCACAGAGCAATGCGTAGTGAAATTATTATGTGCCCGTCCGGCTGTAATTCAACTCTCAATTCCAATACTTACTTTCTTTTCTGTCTTACTTATATTTACTTTTTTATTAAAGGTGCAGTGTGTAATATGACATCATCAAGAAAGTTCTACAAAGTTCTAGAATGCAACGCTCCCTGGGTAACCCCAACCCTTTCGAATAATAACAGAAACTACAGTGGCCTTCAAGGACAATACAAGAACAATTCTAAATTTTAAACAATGCACCTGATGACATTCCAACTATGACACTTTCAAAATGGCGGCTACTGGCCTTGGTCCAAGGTATGGAGAAATATGGACATATATGAGACCCTTTCTAAGGGAAAAAATAATAATTCGAAAAAAAAAATTCAGCTATTATGCACTAAATTAAACGTACTAATGGATATTATAATTACTTTCTACAAAATCTGCTAGGAAATAAAACCCAACATTCTACACACTGCAGGTTTAAGTACAAAAGTAACTTTTGAATTCATTTTAATATTAATCTCCCTTCTTCTCCCTCCTTCTCCTCCTCAGCTCCATCTGTTTGACATAGAGTCTGGAGTGAAGAGCACAGTGCTGAGTTTCTGCTCCTACGTGCAGTGGGTTCCGGGCAGTGACGTGGTCGTGGCTCAGAACAGAGGAAGCCTGTGTATCTGGTACAGCATAGACAGTCCCGAGAGCATTACCATGTTCCCTATCAAGGTGAGGCTGTGTGTGAGTGTGTGTGTGTGTTTGTGTGTGTGTGTGTGTCTGTGTGTGTGTGTGTGTGTGTGTGTGTGTGTGTGTGTGTGTGTGTGTGTGTGTGTGTGTGTGTGTGTGTGTGTGTGTGTATTAATATCTCCATTTAATGTCAGGTTATATATTTGACATGAAGGGTCATCAGGAAATATGATTAAAAATGTAAACGGCTCATGCCCATGGCCTTTTTCATTCGACATTCTCTGCCTGTTCATTTTTGATGTCTTTAAGACTCCACACAAACGGGTAATAAAAATAAATAAAAAAAATTTCATACACAATCATATTACTATTATTTTTTAATCATAGTCCACATGGGAATAACCACAATGACATCACTTCAGCATCATCAGGGTTGTATCGTCAGACATAACAGGCTCAATAGTTCTCCTTATGTGCCCTTCGTGAAACATTATGTGCGCTTCGTGAAACATTATGTGCCCTTCTTGTGCCATTTGTGGTGGCTGTGCAAAAAAGTAAAGTTTTTTTTTGTAGATCTTTGTTTTTTCTAGCCGAACGACTTGTTTAACTTTGACTTTCCTTCAGCTTTGTGTTTCTGTGAAGTCGACTGAGCGAGTTGTGTTTTAATGCTGCCGTCCTGGGGCAGTCACTCGCCCCGGGGCAGTCACATGCTCTCTGAAACTTTCATGTGGAACATTCACTGATGTGCCCATGAATAATAAACAGTAGACACACTGTCAACTCTTGCATGGGTGTGGATACTCTGCGAATTTACAGCTAGAATATTCAGGAAAGCCTGTGTTTATGAACGCTACTAAATCAAATTTGACTTTGATTCACCATGGTCATATTACTATTAGTAATCTGACATAGTCACAAATAAATACATAACCTCATGGCCATGCATCCTACCGTCTCTCTTTCACTTGCTTCCTAAACAAATGCACGTGCTGCTAGCAAAGATCTTCAGGACAGCAGGCGCTCGTGTGGTAAAAACACTACTGCTTTGGTCCAAAGGGGGCCCAGTACTTAAACATAGTTAATTCCACCACTACAACATCCATCTCCCTTATTCTGGTGTAAATCTCTTTCCCCCTCTCTTTGTCAAGGTGACATAGTGGATCTAACCGCTGGAATGTGCTAGCTAAGATCTTTAGGACAGCAGGCGCCGGTGTCGAAAGACATGCACTAGAATCAACTAATATATTATAGAATTTGATTATTATAACTGATAAAGCCATGTCATTTTCATTGCAGCCATTGTATATTGTTGTATTGTTGTTTATTTGATGTATTTGCATTGTATATTGTGTTGTTGTTTTGGGTTAAAATGGGTTCCCCTCTCTCTCTCTTTGTCAGGGTGACATAGTGGATCTAGAGAGAGCTGAGGGGAAGACTGAGGTGATAGTGACAGAAGGGGTCAACACTGTGACATACACTCTGGATGAAGGACTCATTGAGTTTGGCACCGCCATCGACGACGGGGATTATGACAGGTAGGTTTAATAATGATGATAATATAATGTATTGTAATTATATAGTGCTTTTCTAGATACTCAAAGTTGCTTGACTCAAAGCAACCAAGCAACCGGCAACAACAATATTTCACAACTATCATTACTGCCTAGAGAGGGCAAGAGCATCGGCTTCTGTAAATGAAATGTAAGACTTTCTAACACATTCAAATGCGAAATGGGAAAACTGAATGCAAAGATATAAAGTAATAGTTCTAAATAGATGTGATAATGCATTAGGGGTATAGGTCAGAATCCCAGTGACAGCAAGGGACTAACAAGAACTTGCCAGATGTCTTTTTTTAAACGGCAGCTTTCTTTAAGCTCTTCTCCAGGGTTTTCCTTTAGAGCATTCTATCATTTGTGTCGTGACTTGAACAGTGCACACTTCCAAAATGATGCCTCCTCATCAGACTGATAAAAGTACAAGTGGTGATTTAAAGGTGCAGTGTGTAATATGACATCATCAAGAAAGTTCTACAAAGTTCTAGAATGCAACGCTCCCTGGGTAACCCCACCCCTTTAGAATAATAACAGAAGCTACAGTGGCCTTCAAGGACAAGAACAATTAAAAATTTTAAACAATGCACCTGATGACATTCCAACTATGACACTTTCAAGATGGCGGCACTAGGCCTTGGTCCAAAATATGCAGAAATATGGACATATATGAGACCCTTTCTAAGGGGAAAAAAATTATAAAAAACATGTTTTTCAGCTATTATGCACTAAATTAAATGTACTTATGGATATTATAATTACTTTCTACAAAATCTGCTAGTAAATAAAACCCAAAATTCTACACACTGCAGGTTTAAGTCCATCTATGTTTTGCTGAAAAAGTATTGAAAAAAAAAAAAAAGGTGATGTAATAATCTTTGGCCTACCGGTTTAAAATCATACTTTCATAATATTGTCGGTATTTTTTCTCTGTGACTCAACTGTTTCTTCAATGACGTGGCAGTAAAACAGATGGTCCCCCATAGAGCGGCTATTTATAGACCATGACAGGAGAACGTTGATGCAACAAAAACACGTCACTGTGAATTCAAGGACACCGCACCAAACCCTGACAATGACTTTTAAATAAATCAAGTGTGTGTGTGTGTGTGTGTGTGTGTGTGTGTGTGTGTGTGTGTGTGTGTGTGTGTGTGTGTGTGTGTGTGTGTGTGTGTGTGTGTGTGTGTGTGTGTGTGTGTGTGTGTGTGTGTGTGTGTGTGTGTGTGTGTGTGTGTGTGTGTGTGTGTGTGTGTGTGTGTGTGTGTGTGTGTGGACAGAGCGACTGCCTTCTTGGAGACTCTGGAGATGTCGCCTGAGACTGAAGCCATGTGGAAGACGCTCAGCAAGCTGGCTCTAGAGGCACACCAGCTGCACATCGCAGAAAGGTTAACACACACACACACACACACACACACACACACACACACACACACACACACTGACGTAATGCATTCCCTAAACCTGTCAAAATGTCCCTTCTTTCCAAAATGTCCTCACTCCGATGGTTAAAATTCTAAATTGGTCCTCACAAAGCTTCATTTACAAGTACACACACACACACACACACACACACACACACACACACACACACACACACACACACACACACACACACACACACCCTTGCAAGCTGATGTCCGTGAACTAATTACATTCTGTATCAACCTTCATTGTAAAGACTTATCTTTGAGGCTAAAGTGAAGGGCGACAACAAGGGCACTTTGGTCACCTGGAAACACACACACACACACACACACACACACACACACACACACACTCACACACTCACACTCACACTCACACTCACACTCACACACACACGACTGTGTCCCTGCCTGACTTCTCTGTCTCACTTCATTAATCATCAAGCAGTTTTTTTTTTATTCTCCATCGTAAGCATTTTCTCTCCATCTCTCTCTCTTTCCCTCTCTCTCTCTGTCTTTGTCTCTCTCTATCGCTTTCTCTCTTTCTCTCTCTCCCTTCCTCTCTTTCTCTCCCTATCCCTATCCCTCTCTCTCTCCCTCTCTCTCTCTCTCTCTCCCTCTTTCCCTCTCTCTAGCTCTCTCTTTCTCTCTTTCTCTCTCTCTCTCCCTTCCTCTCTCTCCCTATCCCTCTCTCTCTCTCTCTCTCCCTATCCCTCTTTCTCTCTCTCTCTCTCTCTTTATCTTTATCTTTCTCTCTGTTTCAAGAAACTTTTTCGGGGGAATTTGAATTTCTCAGTCATTAATAATGCATACGCCGTTCGTTAGCGGCTCGGCTTGATTTGCATAAATCATAAAATCGGGCCGAGACGGTTTTGTGTGTCTGGCGTTGGTAATGTTAACGAGCGAGGGAAGCGAGAGAGAGACAGACAGTCAGACAGAAGATTTTTTCATGACTCGTTCATTAATCTGATGCAAGAATTCACAGATTTAGTAATAAAATTGGCCCAATGCGAAAATGTGCTTTTTAATTTAGTTAGCCCCTTAGTCAGACTGTGGCTTATATAAAAGTCTTAGTAATCAGAAGTAGAAGTTCTCATTTGTCTTCTTCACTCATTAAATAAAGAGAATTTCAGCTTATCTTCTATCTTCACTTAAAGGTGGAGTCAGTGATTCTGGAGAATGCTTTTGTAAAAATCTAATTTGTCTAAATCAGTGACTATCTCCTCACCATCCGCTTACCTGTCTGTTCTGTGTGCGCTGGTGTTAATACACAACAAAGGGTATGAAAAAACAAAGGGAACCCAGCATAGCTAGCAGCATGCCAATTTACAGAGGCTAGGCAGAATCAATGACCCCACCTATAATGTCTTTATACTGCTAACCGGCTGTCTCTCTTTCTCTGTATTTCTTTCCTTGTCTGTCTGTCTGTCTGTCTGTCTGTCTGTCTGTCTGTCTGTCTGTCTGTCTGTCTGTCTGTCTGTCTCCAGGTGCTTTGCCGCTTTGGGCGATGTCTCGACCGTACGATTCCTTCACCAAACAAATGAGATCGCCGATAAAGCGTCACAGGAAATGGTTTGTTTTACAGGCAGTTTGGTTGAATATCAGCGATTTGCTTTACAATTTACATAAGGAAAATTGATCCTTTATATTTTTTAGTAATACTTCATGTGGTTATAATCAGTGACCCTCCTTAACAAGACTGCATTGAAATGAGCAGTAAAACCTACAAAGGAAATTGTTGTATTACATTTTTAAAAAATACCCCAAGTCTGATAATGACCCATGTTACACATCTTTCAGTGTTGCAAATTCTAAGGAAGTAATTAAATTAGCAAAAAAAAAAAAGTATAAACTGAGTGTGTGCTTTTCTTCTTTTAACCAGGGAGGAGATGGAACAGCGTTTTTCCAGGTCCAGGCCCACGTGGCCATGTTGGATAAGAACTTTAAACTGGCTGAGATGCACTACATGGAGCAGGTTGGTGATACCTTCTGACACACTTGCTAAAGAAACCTTGTTTAATATGTGGAATTACTGTGAATTATTACTGCTTACTTACTGGTACATTTTCGTTTCACATTTTCGGAAAATTTGAAGTTGTGATTTACGATTGAATTTTTCCTGGCTTTCTTTGTTTTGTTTCATTTTCAACAAATATACAGTTGTCATAGTATTCTTATATATATATCGTTGTTAGTAACCAACACCAAACCAAAATCGTTACTTGCTGGATTATTCACCAGATAAGTCACTTCACCTGTACAAGCTTTGTTACGTGCAAAAGCTTACATTGAAGTGGTAATGGTTATACATTTGTATTACAATATATTATGCTGTTGTTGTCATTGTGTGTGTCTTTAGAATTCCATAGATGAAGCGATAGAGATGTACCAGGAGCTGCACATGTGGGACGACTGCATCGCCGTGGCTGAGGCGAAGGTAATAACAACACAGGCTGAATACTTATACTGTCACCTTTACTGTGGTGCAGTCATTTTTTGCTGTGGTTTTTCTATTTGGCCTTTCGGGACCTTAGCTTAGAGGATGTCTCGATTCAGTACAAATGAGCTTGTACCCCCATTGTCTGCTTTATTAGACTATAGTTATTGTTAAAGGCCTAACCAGGGATAGGGGTTGAAAATGAGTCTTGACTAGAAACCTGTTGGTATGGCTATTTTATATTTTATATGAAACAATGTACAATGTATTTCAGATTCAGATTCAGATGTAAACATGTATGGAATTTGTTTTGGTGCAGTGGAGTTTACAGCAAGACAGGTGCAGACAGGACAAGACAGTGCAAACCAACATAATAGTGCAAAATTAGTAAATAATAATATATAATATAATAATACATAATAAATAAAGAAGTGCCAAAGTGCCAAGAGATCAAGTGATAGATACGACAGACCATTAGGTCACGGAGTGGGGAGACAGGTCAGGGTCAGTATTTGTCCCTGCTCAATAAACTTCTAAATGAAAAAAAGAATAAATGACGTTAAGTAGAGTACGCCATGTTAGTTGTTTATTTTATTTTGTCTTTTGTTTGTGTGTTGACTTTTACAGCTGTGTGCTTTTGTTCCCAAAATAAAGTATTTCTAAAATCCCCCCTATAGGGCCACCCGGAGTTGGACAGCCTGCGTGGTAACTACTACCAGTGGTTAACAGAGACGGGTCAGGACGAGAAGGCCGGAGAGGTGAAGGAGAGCGAGGGAGACTTCCAGGGATCCATCAACCTCTATCTGAAGGCCGGGCTGCCCGCTAAGGCAGCTCGCCTGGCCCTCAGCCGACCTGAGATCTCCAACAACACGGACACAATGGGACGCATAGCAGCCAGTCTCATCAAGGGAGAGTTCTATGAGCGGGTGAGTGGACGTGCCTTTGGGTGCTTGGGTGATTTTTACTGTTAAATTATAACTTCTATCCTCCTTTGTTCTACCTTTTCTATAAAGGTAACATACAATGCTTATTTTTTTGGCATTTTTACTTTATTAGACAGTTTTGGAGAGTCAGAGGTGAAATGGGTCAGAGAGGGGAATGACATGCAGAGAATGACCCGGGCTGGATTCTAACCCGGGTCTGCTGTGAGGACTGAGACTCTATGGGGGAGGGGTCTCTAACCACTACTCCAAGAGCACCCCCATCATTTAATAATAATAATAAATAATTAAACATTTTATTTAAAGGCACCCTTCACGACCCTCAAGGACACCGTACAATGCATTTGGGTTTCATTTTCATGGTGTAGCGTCCATTAAACCCTTTATATTTCTCACAGTGCCATTCTGTCTGAAACACTGCACGTCTCTTTAAGCCCCGCCTTCCAAAAAGGCCCAGTCCAAACTGATTGGCTCTGAATCGAAACTGCCAGTCAGATTCTGCGGATGTGGCCTATCACAGGTGTAGGTAGTATAATGCTTAGTTATGTTGGTTATGAGGGGACGTGGCATTTCCCCGTATGACGTCATGAGAGGAGAATTATCTGACTGGGGTTTTTGAACACCGGATTTCAGAAAAGAGAGAGGGTTGTTTTAGCTCACTCATACTTTTGGAGTCTCTCTCCACACCGGGGACCCATATTATTAATGTTTAAAAACCTTGAAAAAGTGAGTTTTGCACAATAGAATACCTTCAGAATCTTGTCTTCTTTTCAGTCCTCATCCTCCTCTCCTTGCCTAACAGATGCCAGGAGTCGGAGAGGCATCAACAGAGGAACTAAATGTATTCTTTGTTTATTGGTGTTTCACACTCTGTCTCCCTCCATCTGTCTCTTTATTTCTCTGTGTCTCTCTCTCCGTGACTGTGATCCTTTCTTCCCTGCGACAGCCCATCTGTGTTTATGTAACAGGTTGGAAACACAGAACAAACTAACTTTGTGTTTTTCTTGCATACTGACTGTGTTAAGTTTTTACATAATTTTAGGCAATTTGACACATACGCACACACACACACACACACACACACACACACACACCCACACACACAATGTTAGGCGATTTGAAGGTTGATATGGAGGCTGGTGTGATGTGTGAATTTCTAACTTGCGCTCGCCCAATATGTCCTACTGACATTCTGTGTATTTCTTTTCACAAGGATTGAGTGTTGTGCGTTTTGCTGTTGACAGGATAGTCAGACAAATAACTGAATTAGCATTTTAAATCATTAGAAAAGAAAACTCTCCACTGACCCTTATTTGAATTATATTAGTAGCCTACTCCTGAAATGCACCTGTTGGAAGACAAACGAAGAAAAAGACAGAGTGAGCACTGTTGTGTACAAAAGTCTTTATATATATATTGAAACATTATGCATCATAAGAGCGGAAATTGTTAGCGTCCAAGAAAAGCTTCTTGCCCTTAAAGGCCACCTTAGCTTCTGTAAATTCTCTAGCAAGAGAGCATTGCAATATAGTTAGTATTGAGGTCAAGGCTTTCTTTGTGTAAACCAGTCAACTCTGGTTCTGTGCACATTGTGTGGTGTTGTTGTTGCCATGGAGTTGAAGAACACTTATTAATACTCTCTGTGTCCCTCTGATCAGGCAGGAGATCTGTACGAGAAGATCAGAAACAACCAGCGAGCGTTGGAGTGCTACTGCAAAGGAGGCGCCTTCAGGAAGGGTAAGACACTGACATGTAGGATGCATTAATGGGCTTAAGAGATCCCACACATTACTACACTACATGGTCAAAATAACCAAATATTGTAGGGGAGAACGGGGGAATCTGAGGCATCGGGTAATGTGAGCCACCCCCTGTATCTAGGCAACGGAAAACATTTGTGGTCATGTGAGATATATGTTTTCAAGCCCCTCTCAGTTTAATGCCCATTACTAGGAAACATCCTGAATTAATGGGAAATGTGTACATTTGATTGATAAATCATTTTAGCACGCTTAGAGGGGAGCAACTGTAAAAAGTGGCTCAGATTACCCCGTTCTCCCCTATGGCTGAACAACCCAACAGAAACAGTCAAATTAACCCCAAATGTATTTAAAGTAACCCACTTTCTAGGGTATCAATGTTGACCCGGTGTTTTTTTATACCCATGGGGACTGCAGTATGTAAACTATACTTAGTACAGTGTTGTTGGTGCCATTTTGACCCACTACTGGTAACAAGTACAACTGACAACACTGTTTGCTTGGTGATTTTTTAATAATGCTAGCTAGTGGCCTGGCTCTAGGGATGATAATGTCAATCAGTTTGTCATCCACCACTTTGGTTCGGATAGAAATATTTAAACAACCATTGAATGGATAGGCTCACAATTTGGTACAAACATTAATGTACCCTTAATGTAATATTTTAGATGGATAGAACAAAGGGCTGTATCCAAAATATGTTATGTAAAAGTTTGGTCACTAATATTGTATTACACTTATATAACAACTGTGCAGCTAACTTGTACATGGCTGTAGACTCTTATAGTCTTGTTTTAATTTGCTCACTAACTATCTAAGTGATATGACTCAGCATTGAACAAGAGGTGGGTGTGTATGGTGTTGACTTGGGTTTAGTTAAACAGTAGGTTATATATAAAGTTATATTAAAGTTTGTCCCTCCCTGCTCCCTGTAGCGGTAGAACTGGCTCGCCTTGCCTTCCCTGCCGAGGTGGTGAAGCTAGAAGAGTCCTGGGGAGACTACCTGGTCCAACAGAAACAGATGGACGCTGCCATCAACCACTTCATAGAAGCTGGGTACGTGTGTGTGTGTGTGTGTGTGTGTGTTTGTGTGTGTCTCTTTGTGTGTCTATATGTATGTGTGTGTGTGTGTGTGTCTCTATGTGTGTGAGTGTGTGTGTGTGTGTGTGTGTGTGTGTGTGTGTGTGTGTGTGTGTGTGTGTGTGTGTGTGTGTGTGTGTGTGTTTGGGCAGATGGGAGAGGACACAGTAGTTCTTTAAAGCGTCACCAGCACCATAATAGACTGATGAGAAGAGATATCTTTAGACATGATTGTATTCTCTTTCCAAGTAAGTCATCAGCGCCCAGATTGTTTTCTTTTTACATTTCTACAAAGCATTTGAAGTTGAATTTCACCTAAAGGACGCTTAAAAACTCTCCCCAGAAACAAAGGTTTTATAAATACCCGATAATTTCTTCTGCCAGTAAAAGTCTCAAACTGTGCCTCAGTCTGACGAAAGGTATTTGGTTTAACTTAGAGGTTGGGTCAGTGATTCTGGAGAATGCTTTTTGTCTAAATAACTTTTTGTCAAAATCAGTGAATATCTCCTCATGATCTGCTACCGGTCCGTATTGTGTGTGCGCTCTGAAAGAAAATCCAGCGTTAATACACAGCCTTGAATCTCTGTAAACGGGCATGTTGCTATAGCTACGGTTGGGCCCCTTTGTTTACATACCTTTAATTAACATACCAGTTTACAGAGCCTAGGCTGTGTATTAACACCCGATTATGGACAGGTAGCAGATCATGATGAGATATTTACTGATTTTGAAAAAAAGTGATTTTAACAACACATATTTTTCCAGAATCACAGACTACACCTTTAAAAATAAACCAAATGTGGTTAAGCAACACAACATATACTAACATCTTTTTTGTGTCTGGGGCCCTTTTAGCTGAGTAGCATATTGTGAGGAGATATTAACTGATTTTGACAAAAAGTTCATTTTTCCAGAATCACTGACTCCACCTTTAAACCCTAACCAAAGTTAACTTACTTTTCTATTTGTCTGTCCTTCCAGTTTGTCTTTAACTATAAACCAACTGTAGATGGAGATACACAACACATACTAAACTCTTGTGTGTGTCTGTGGCCTCTTTCAGCTGCTCCCTGAAGGCCATCGAGGCGGCCATCGCAGCCCGTCAGTGGAAGAAAGCCGTGAACATCCTGGAGCTTCAGGACGACCCGGCAGCAGCCAAATACTACGTGAAGATCGCCCAGTACTACAGTGCCATGCAGGAGTATGAGGTGAGACAGGGACAGAGGTGTAGACAGAGAACAATTTGAATACATGTATCACATTCATTTTAAACCTAAACATATTTTCAGAAGAATATGTGTGTTTTCTGCTTACCAAGACGGCAGCTACCTCTTCTGTAGTTAGCACAATATTTTTTTTCAACCTAGTTACCTAAATGGCATAATAAGACATGGATGGATGGATGGTCTATCTAATAAGTGACCTCAGATAATGTCAAAATAGCTGTTCGTATTGATGTTCATTATAACTTGAGCACGAGACAGCTGACAATGACAATGTTAGCAATTTGCTGGTGAACGTAGTGGTGCATTTAGCAGTTAAAAAAAGACCAAAAAAGGAGTGAAATTTTTCCTATGTCCTATGTCTGCTAACACATTTTTATTCAAATCTTATCAAAGATAGTCAATATGTTAGGAGTAGTATGTTGATTTTGATAGACACTATGTCAGTCACTATGTATTATGTATCATAAAAAATATATAAAAAAAATACTGACTATGGCTAAACGTTGGTACATTCGGTTGTGTGGTTACTAGTTACTGGCTGCCTGAACACACACACACCGGACAGTGAGATGGAAAAGGCCGGAGGGGCAAAGCAGAGTCATATTTAGCCACTGGCAAATAATATCTGCACATCTCACACACACACACACACAC
>NC_137223.1:23608664-23616164 GCF_949987685.1 Ammodytes marinus | reverse complement strand
GTGTGGTGTGTTTGTGTGCGTGCCTGTGCATGCGCCTGTGTGCATACGTGTGTTGTGTTGTGTGGTGTGTGTGTGTGTGTGTGTGTGTGTGTGTGTGTGTGTGTGTGTGTGTGTGTGTGTGTGTGCTTGTGTGTTATGCGTGTGTGTGTGTGCCTGTGCGTGTGTGCGTGCTTGTGTGTTATGCGTGTGTGTGTGCAGACTGTTTGCCACAGTGAAGCAGCCCGACCTGGCCATCACCATGTACAAGAAGAACCGGATGTTTGATGACGTCATCCGCCTGGTGGCCAAACATCACCCAGACCTGCTGACTGAGACACACCTGCACCTGGCCAAGGTAAGGCACACTGTGGGAGGGACTGGGGGGTGGATAGAGCGTGTACCATATTGGCTCCGGCCTTTGTTGCAGTGGTTGCTGGTTCAAATCCGACCCGTGGACCTTTACTGCAGGTCATCCCCCCCTCTCTCTCTGTCTTCCCATTTCCACTCTGTACTGTCAAATAAGTTTAAAAATGTCAGCACTGTGTAGTGGTTAGAGCAGACATGGAAGGAGCATGTGAATTAAAAGCAAAACCGAAATGCAAAATGAATTAATCTGCACATGTAAATTATACTAAATCCTTTTCCCTGAGGCAAATAAATCAACTTAGTTAGTTACAGTGTGTGTGTGTGTGTGCGTGTTCTTATGTGTGCATGTGCATGTGTGCGTGCGTGCATGAGCATGAGCGCGTGTGTGTGTCCTCATCAGCGTACATTCAGACCGCATTGGAAGACGTTTTAAAATCATAACAGCGATGCTCCAGTTGTGTCATGCTGAGAACTCTAATCATGATTTTGTTCGGAGGGCTGAAGCAGAGACCTCGTTCTGCGTCTCTTATGTAACAGGCGGACGAGTGAGTGCGTTTGCAGTTTTGTGGTTGTCACGGTTAATATCTTGTGAGATTTGCCCCGCAGCGCTTTAAGACTACACCAATAATAGTCAGGATTTATGCTCTGTGTTCTCAAGTTTGTAAGACCCTTGAATCAAAATATATTGGATATTCATTTTACCACCTTTAAGCTGTGTTCAGATGTGATCGCGTGTGAGACTTAGTTGCAGCAAAAGGCAATTAATAATACATTTATTTAATTAATAATTAAATTAGATTAAGAAAAAACAAATCCATAGTTTCATCATTAAATGGTTTTTTTACTGGCTTCTGTCAGCACTTTTCCTTGGTTTGGTGTGTCGCAAACTGAAGAAAAAAAATCGGTAACACTTTATAATAACTATCCGTTGTAACTCGTTAATAGATCATTAGTAAACTCTTAATTAATGATTATTAATGATTTGTTAAGTGTTTGTTAGCAGTTTGTTAGGGATTTATAACAATGGTAGATAATTAATATCTTAATAATTGAATCAGTTCATCTGGGAGGTAATCCGAGATTAACTGATCACGTCACGTTCAAGTCCATGGCATGCACAGTGTGTATTGAGTTTATTTAAAAATATTTGAAAATGGGGCTGCCCTCAGTTTCCCATGCACTGTGTATAGTCTATAGCCTATTTCAGCCTCGTCGGTATCTCGGATTACCTCCCAGATGAACTGATTCAATTATTAAACTATTAACTATCTAACTAACAAACACTTAACAAATCATTAATAATCATTAATTAAGAGTTTACTAATGATCTATTAACGAGTTACAATGGATAGTTATTATAAAGTGTTACCAAAAAATAATTCAATATCCTTTATTTAACCATGTAAGAAAGTCATGGGATTAAAATATCTTTTCTCAAAAAAGATTTGCCAAATTGTACTTCATCATTTCCATGTTCCAAAACCCTTTATTAATAGAACTTCCATTCATGTACTTTGATCAGTTTTCTGTCTTTGAATGCCCTCCAAAAGGCTATACATAAATAGTATATATTTTTATTATTATTATTATTAGATACTTAATGCTGGATCATGCTGGTTGTCATGTGCGGTATAATATATACAGTGCTGCTTGAAAGTATGTGAACCCCTTGAGCATTTTGGAATTTTATTTAGTTTAACCATTATTAATTCCTTTTTATCAACACCAGTATTTATTATATTAAATAACAGGGGTGTGTTTCTCCATTCCACATTTTTCTTTTCCAGAAATCAATTGGGAAAACAAATAAAACAGATGGTTTGCCTGTACTGTATATTTCTTGTAGGAGCTGGAAGCTGAATCCAGGTTCTCTGAGGCAGAGTATCACTACATGGAGGCTGAGGAGTGGAAAGCTGCCGTGAACATGTACAGAGTCAATGACATGTGGGAGGAAGCATACAGGGTACATAAGATTATATCTGTTTAGGTGTTATTGCTATTTGTTAATCTCAATATACCTCCAAGATGTGTGTTGTTTTGTGCTCCAAATATCAGTTGTAACAGTAATTGCATTTTAAACTTTTGTTGAATATCGACATGTAAGTTATGCAACCATATCTCAGGTGGTTGAGAACTCTGTGCCTATTATTACATTAAAATAAAACCAAATTACAGTACATACATCACAGTGACGTTAGATACACAGTTACATGTCACTGAAGATGAGATGCCATTTGACGTGGCCTTAATAGGACCAATGAAAAATATGAACATTTTAATATTGCTAAAATGATCCAAATGTCATTTCATGTTATGTTATATGTCGAACCCTTTCACCTGTTTAATTATAAGTCTAAAAAACATATATGTTGTTCCAGGTTGCTAAGAGCCATGGCGGTGCGGGCGCCCAGAAGCAGGTAGCCTACCTGTGGGCTCGAGGTCTGGGGGGAGAGGCCGCCGTCAAACTGCTCAACAAGTTCAACCTGCTGGAATACGCCATCGAGTCTGCAGCCAACAACTTGTGAGCTGCACCACAACACAGACAGACAGACAGACAGACAGACAGACAGACAGACAGACAGACAGACAGACACACACACACACACACACACACACTCACTCAACGTACACTTTGACTCGTTTTCACTTTACTAAATCAATTTGGAGTCAAGCGTGACTAATTCAACCCGCTACGAGGAACTTTTAAATATTTCTGAAACTGTCTAATTTTTCCTCTGATCATACATTACATCAGCAAACGAGACCATCAGTGCAAAGAACGCTATTTTTATATAGTTATCAAAATGTACTTTGCTACACAATCCTCCTATTACCATTATTAATCTAGTCACATATAAATACATTACCTCATGGCCATGCATCCTGCAGTCTCTCTTTCACTCTCTTCCTAAACAAATTCATTAATCCGTCTATCCATCCTACAGTGTTATTGTAATCCTAAATACTAAAACTTGACTTGATTTCTCAACATCCTTTTACTCCCCAGTTCATTCGACTTTGCCTTTGATTTGGCTCGTCTGTCGTGTAAAGAAAAGATTCCTGAGATCCACCTCAAACACGCCATATACCTGGAGGACGAGGTAACTCTGACACAGGCTTGATGCATATTATAGTTTAATTTAAAGCCACTACGAGTAACTTTTGAATATCTTTTTAACAGCCTCATGTTTCCTCTGATTATCATAATTTACCTTTAACAGCAAACGAGACCATCAGTGCAAAGAAAGACGTTTTTATATAGTTTTTATTACTGCGTTTGGTCTGGTCGCACACCCAGTCCGATTTTCGGTTTACGCGTGCAGGCTCTATGGGCACATATTCGTATTGGTCGCAGATTTCAGTGTAGCGCAGCAACGCGATTTGAGAAGCCTATCCCTCCACTCGCATGGCCGGCACGCGCTAGAAAACAGCTTTACGTTCGTAAAAATATTACTGCTTTTGTCCAAAGGGGCCGCCAACAGACAAAGTTACTCGTAGCCACTTTAACCTCAATGTCTTATGTCTTTTACATATTCAACTGTTTAAGTGCCCTCTCAATATCTATCTAACCAGTAGCCGAAAAGGAATGATTTGTTTTTAATATATGGATCTTTGTTGTTCTCACTACCATTCACACGTTATGAAATGACTGTCAAAACTTCAAAAACTGAGCTAATAAAAATGTAAAAATATTCTTGGACATTATAATCTTATTCTAATGTAATACCTTCCAGGGCAAGTTTCAAGAGGCTGAGGTCGAGTTTGTCAAAGCAGGAAAACCCAAAGAAGCCGTGTTCATGTGAGTGTTGACTGTGCTATCAGAAAAAAAGATGTGTGTTGCTTGTTTTGTAATGAACTTTGGATTTCAAAGTGTGTGTGTGTGTGTGTGTGTGTGTGTGTGTGTGTGTGTGTGTGTGTGTGTGTGTGTGTGTGTGTGTGTGTGTGCGTGCCTGCGTATGTGCGTTTTGTGTGTGTCTGCGTGTTCGTCTGTGTATATGTCTATAAAACCTTCTAGGTACGTGCACAACAAAGACTGGTCCAGTGCTCAGCGCGTGGCCGAGGCCCACGACCCAGACAGTGTGTCTGAGGTGCTGGTGGGTCAGGCCAAGTTCTGCTTCGAACAGAAAGACTTCCAGAAGGCCGAAGCCTTTCTGCTGCGCGCACACAGGCCCGAGCTCGCTGTCAAATACTACAAGGTAACTAACAACTAAATACAGGACAAACTGGCTTTACATTTATTTGAATTTTTTTAAATGTGAATGTTGTGATTAAAAACTATATGGGACATTTTTATTTATTTATTTATTGTTGTGATTGTGTGTGTGTGTGTGTGTGTGTGTGTGTGTGTGTGTGTGTGTGTGTGTGTGTGTGTGTGTGTGTGTGTGTGTGTGTGTGTGTGTGTGTGTGTGTGTGTGTGTTGTGAAAAAAAGAGAAAATTTGAATAAATATAGTATGAAAAAAAAAAGAGTTGCAAAATGTTCTAGGTAAATTATTTAACTGGGGTTTTACTTAAAGGCACAGTGTGTAAAAGGAATTGGTGTTTTTTTAGAACAGACTTGGTAGAAAGGGAATACAGTATAAGGCCCGAGCCCGCTGTCAAATACTACAAGGTAAAAACTACAGTGGACAAACTGTCCCTTTTTTTTTTTCTTTTTTGTATGTTATGATGGTGATCTCACCACTAGATGACTCCAAAATACACCTTTATTACACACTGTGCCTTTTAAGTTCTCCTAAAATGCACAAATGTCCTGTTTTAAGATACAGTTTATACATTTTGAACATGCCTGAGGGTCCATAAGACCTATTTTTTTTTATAATATCATATTCATTTGTGTGTATCAGGACGCAGAGATGTGGAGTGATGCCATGCGTATCTGTAAAGAGTATCTGCCCAACAAGCTGGGTCTGCTGCAAGAGGAGTACGAGATGGAGACCGCCAAGAAGGGAGTCCGGTGAGAACAGAAATCAATAGTCAATAGTCCAGACAGAGAGCTTTAAAATGGGTCTGAATCTACCAGTGTTCTACAGTGTGTAAGGTCCCCACATAACAAAGGAGAAGCAGGAGGAAAAATGCTGATGTCTTACTGCTAAAATAAAATAATCATTTAAAGGCAGAGTCTGCTATTCTGGAGAAATCAGTGAATATCTCCTCACAATCTAGGCTCTGTGAACTGGTATGTAAACAAAGGGTATGTAAACAAAGGGGTCCCAGCATAGGTAGTAACATGCCCATTTACAGAGCCTAGGCTGTGTATTAACACTGGATTTTTTTTCCGCACACACACAGCACTGACAGGTAGCGGATCATGAGGAGATATTCATTGATTTTGTCAAAACTAAAATTGACTCCACCTTTAAAGCTCTGACTTGTTATTGTTAGAACTTGACTCCTGATTAAAGAATAAAGGTCTGATCTGTATGACAGGATTTTAAGAGTTTTTAATTTAAAGTTATGTTGTCATGATGTGAAGAAAACTCTACAAAACCCCACTGTGAAACATTTTACAGGCTCTCCCCGTTCTCCCTCCCATTATGATCTATGCACAAAGACCGAGGTTGCGTTCCGAATCTCCTCCTCTTTCTTTTTTCTATTCTACATACTACATCCGACGATAAAAAGAATCTAGTTAGTTAGGATGCAGTAGGCATACTATTGGGACATACTTTACTCTCTTATTTCATCATAACATTGCGCCTTGATCTTGCCTCTTGCTTTTATATCCGTCGCATCCCCGTTTGTTTTCATATGGAGGCTTCGTCGATGTGACGTCACTTCACGTGCGCACTGGATTGTGGGTCAGAATCGCCCAAATAGGATGCAGTTTTCAACACTAACAATCTTGGCCGCATGAAGTAGGACATCCGGGTACTTCTAACCATCCTAAATCTGGCCACAAGAATCGGGACATCCTAAATCTTTTTTCTACATACTATATAGTAGAAAGTATGCGATTCGGAACGCAACCCGAGTCTTGTGCTTTATTAAACAGAGCTCTTGTGTTAGCAGCACTAATTGAAAGCACCAGTGAGGAGCAGCTTGTTAGACCGTCAAACAGCATGTAGTAGTTTCCTATTTTAATGACTAGTGGGAGAGAGAAAAAACATCAAAGGTTACCAGTGGAAACAGACAGGGAAGAGGGTTAGAGTTACAGTCAGAAAACAAAGCATTTGGGGCTTAGTCCTCATCGCAGAAGACACAAGTCCAACTCCAGCCCCGGGTTGTTCTCTGCATGTTATCCCCCCCCCCCCATCTCTCTTTCTCTCTCTCTCTCTCTCTCTCTCTCTCTCTCTCTCTCTCTCTCTCCCCATTTCCATACTATCTTCAAATCTTGAATTGTCAATATAAATGTGTCTGTTCTGTCCTGTTATAATGTATAATGTGTCCCTGTGTTGTATTGTTGTGGTCTTGCAGCAGTGTGGAGGGTCTATTGGAGCAGGCCAGGGAGTGGGAGCAGACAGGAGAACATTCCAGAGCCGTGGAGTGTTACCTCAAGGTCAACGACTCGGACAACGGCCTCATGGAGAAATGCTGGATGAAGGTAAAACAGAGAAATACAGTTCAATTCAATTCATTTTATTTTAGAAGGGGACGGTGCAAATTAATAAAACACATGATCATACATGGGTTAAGAATGCCAGAATTAGACAAAAGGGTGTTTTTCAGCTGTAGTCCCCCTGACATCAATGTTAAAAGAAAATACAATTAAACAAGACCAAAAACAACCACATAAACAGGACGGAACCCCACAGCACAAAACAGAACAAACAGAACTAACTAAGGTAAAACAACACAACACAAAATACACAATCAATACGCCTTATGCATTCCTGTAAATGGTAAATGGACTCCACTTATATAGCGCTTTTCCCTGGTTTTTCACAGATTCAAAGCGCTTTACATTGTTTTGTGCACATTCACCCAATCACACACACATTCATACACCGATAGCAGCAGCAGCTACCACGCAGGGTGCAAGCTAACTATCGGGAGCAATTTGGGGTTCAATGTCTTGCCCAAGGACACTTCGACATGTGGCGGGTAGACGGGGGATCGAACCTCCGACCCTGCACTCCAGAGGCGACCTCCCTGCCCCCCGATAGGTATAGGGCTGAGAATTCATCATCACTGTATTAAATTCAACGCTATTATTA
>NC_137223.1:23601164-23606164 GCF_949987685.1 Ammodytes marinus | reverse complement strand
ACTGTCTTTGGCTATTTAATGAAAGGGTTAAAGCTATAGTGCGTAACTTCAGTTGCCCCCATTAGGAATTCTGAGTAATTACAACAACACTGTCGGTGCATCTACATCAGGTAAAAGCCTTCAGTGATCACAAATGGATTGTATACCTTCTGCTGTATGTCCAGGTTTTTTTTTATTTGCAGTAGAATCAACAACTGAAACATTTCTTGGGCTCTTCTTGGGATTTTTCCTCAGCTCCTGTGTGTGTGCTGATAAGGCTTAATCAACTTTGTGTCAACTCGTTTGGCAATGGCTTGAATGTAACCGACATTCTTTTACATGAAAAACTTACGCACTATAGATTTAAACTGGTGAATGTGAAATTTGAATTACAGAAAGGCATTTATTTAAAACAAAAATTGACAAGATAATGAACAATAATGCACTAACCATCCATTTACAGATAAGTAAAACTGCATGTACTGAATGCTTGATTTGACCTCTTTGAGCCTGTTCTGTGTGTTTTGTCAGAACTTTAAGATCCTCCATAAGTACGTGGCTCTGTACGCGTCTCACCTGATCAAAGAGGAGGAGGTTGAGAGGGCTCT
The DNA here is from genome assembly GCF_949987685.1 of Ammodytes marinus. Classification (NCBI taxonomy): domain Eukaryota; kingdom Metazoa; phylum Chordata; class Actinopteri; order Uranoscopiformes; family Ammodytidae; genus Ammodytes; species Ammodytes marinus. The sequence goes on along the minus strand of NC_137223.1, from coordinate 23,605,577 downwards.
GCAGCTCTACATCCAGCATGGAGCCCCTCCCAACCCGCAGGTAACACAAGCACACGTTTAGAGGTGCACACACACTACTAGGCAATCTGTAGTATAGTTTGTTAACACATACACACAAGACACCTTTAACTCCTCCTTCATGGAAAACTGCCTCCATTTATTTATTCCTGCTCTACACCACTAATATGGCAGGCCGCCGGAACCTGCTCGCAAAGATCTTTAGGACAGCATGGCGCTTGTGTCGTAAAAACACTGCAGCTTTTGTCCGAAAGGCGCACTACAATCAACCGAAATAGCCTCGTAAGCTAGCCTGGTCCAACCAGACCATCGTACTTCATTTCATTTGTACAGAAGGTCTGGAAGTGCTGTAATTGGCAAACGTTCATTCACTTGGAGGCGGGTGTCTGTTGAAGTTTAAAACTATTGGATCTGCCCAGTGCCACTCTGGATTAGCCAACCAATCGCATCACGTTTGGTCGTCACGTGTGTCATGAGCCGGCTTTTGACGGTGCGTTCCAGTTGGACAGGGAACTCGGAAATTTCCGACTTCACTACATATTGTAGTCTATGAATCTACCGGTACCTGGCAACAGTAACTTGTTAGAGCCTAACGTTTAGTTATTTGGATGAGAAAGGTTTTAGGCGTCCATACTTTCGCGAGCAGATGCACTGGAACACAGACAGGTCGGAACTCGGAACTACCAAGTCGGAAATCTCCTTCTTCCGAGTATAAAGGAACGCAGCATTCAACTGAAACTGGAGCGCGACTTCGACGTCATCGTTCTCAGCCACTCGCTCTGTTCGCTGATTGGACGGCTGTAGATTCTCCGGAGAATCTGGGAAATGCGCTGTACACCCAGACTGACTACTGAAGGGAAAATGAAATTTGGCCGGAAGTAGGCGGGCGGGCGGGCGGAGCCAGGCTACTCGTAAGCTGCTTCATAAAACCTTTTGATGAATGTTCCGTGTTATAAAATATGTTTTTTTTTATATATTCAGAACTTCAACATCTACAAGCGTCTGTTCCAGGACGTGATCAGCCTCCCAGACACAGAGGGGCCAGAGGCTTACAGGACGTGGGCCGACCTCCGCAACTTCCTACTGCAACTGGTAAATCACCACACAGTTCCACAGAAACTTATTTTTTAATTATTGTTATCTCAGCTATTCTCATAACTGAAATTCCACTTTTTGTGACGCCTTCGTGTGTGTGTGTGTGTGTGTGTGTGTGTGTGTGTGTGTGTGTGTGTGTGTGTGTGTGTGTGTGTGTATATCTTTTTAAATGTATTTCCAGTGTGAGAACCTGTCTCGGTCTGCGGAGGCGAACTCTCCGGCTCATGAAGACTTTGAACAGTTCCTGCTGATCTCTCATTACTACGCCACGCGCTCGGCTGCTAAAGGAGTCGAACAACTGGTACAGGAAAATACCCACGAGAAGATTGTACATTTTTAACTGCCTTAAATATTATAATACAGTAAAAAAAAACATTTATTTCAAATAGTTTTTATTAAGTTTTCATTAGAATACTGAAAAGAAACAACCACCATCACAGAAAACTATGGGGGCAGAGACCACATTGAAACTTTACCAAGTAACAACTTAGTCTATGTGTAGATGTCTGTTTTCATGTGCCACAAATTGCATGTGCCACAATAATCAACACTCAAATTGCTTCCATTCAGTTTCATATTTATATCAACAGTAGTCTTTCTCTTTATCATATCATCACTACACCGCAGTAAAAAACAAACTGCAGTTGTAGATTTGTTATAAAAACAGTAACAAATCAAACCTCTCTTGAATAATTTATCTTCTCAATATCAGATTTTCACATTCGACTAATTTTAAAACTAAACTTCTTCTTCTTCTTCTTCTTCTTCTTCTTCTTCTTCTTCTTCTTCTTCTTCTTCTTGTTCTTCTTCTTGTTCTTCTTGTTCTTCTTGTTCTTCTTCTTCTTCTTCTTCTTCTTGTTCTTCTTGTTCTTCTTGTTCTTGTTCTTCTTCTTCTTCTTCTTGTTCTTCTTCTTCTTCTTCTTCTTCTTCTTCTTCTTCTTCTTCTTCTTCTTCTTCTTCTTCTTCTTCTTCTTCTTCTTCTTCTCCTCCTCCTCAGATCAGCATAGGGGCCAAGCTCTCAGTGTCTCTGCTGCGTCACACAGAGTTTGTTCCTGCTGACAAAGCGTTCTACGAGGCCGGTCTGGCCTGCAGGGTGAGTGAGATAAAGACAAATACCTTCTTCCATTTCTTTAGAAGTCAGATTTAGATTTAGATCTCCATACTCAATGTTTCCTTTTTCCCCAAAGGGAGAGATTAACAAGGGAGCATTGCGATTTAGAATCTCCTCACTAGACTAAATACTCTGATATTACACACTGTACCTTTTAAAATATGTTCTTATGTTTGTGCTCTATTGATTTGGTTTCTGAAAGCAGTTGCATTTAAGGTTTTTTAACTTGTGAGTTGCACAAGGTAAAAAAACTTTTTTTATTATCGTTGCAGGCTGTTGGCTGGGAGAACATGGCCTTCATCTTCCTCAATCACTTCCTGGATCTGTGTGATGTGAGTATACTGTCACATCCCATATCTGCACTGTACATCAAAGCTGCCTAAAACGACCCTCAAAAAATGACCTATGAATGAAAAATACAGTATTTTATGGATCAAAATCTTTCCCAACACCGTTAGACTGTGTTTGTGTTTGTTAAATGGAGATACATTCACCGGGAGAAGTTAGTTTGAGCTTTTTTAACTGATTTTACATAAATGATCATTTTCATCATCCATCTGCAATCAGTTTTAATTCTTTATAGTCCTGATTTCTCGTTGCTTTCCCCCTGACTCCAGGCTATAGATGAGGGGACCATGGCCAATATGGATCACACTGACTTCATGGAAACAGACATTCCCTTTGAGGTTCCGGTTCCTACAAAACTCTGTGTCACCGTAAGATATTCTTTATATATACTGTATATACACACAACAATGCACTGTCGGGGCGACTGTGGCTCAGTTGGTAGAGCAGGTTGGCCGATGATCAAAGGGTTGGAGGTTCGATCCCCGCCCTGCCACCTGTGTCATGGTGGTTGTGTCCTTGGGCAAGACACTTCACCCACCTTGCCTCGTGTGAATGTCGATAGTTAGCCTGCTGCTATTGGTGTATGAATGTGTGTGTCAATGGTAACGTGGGAAAAGGAAAACTGGTCTCCCTTGCAAAAGAGTCTTCGGTCTCAATGGGATTTACCTGTAGAAATAAAAGTTAAAAAAAAAAACAATAACACAGGCTGTTAACACATATCACATAGCACAAGGCAAACATAAATGCTGTGTTTTAAATGAAATGTGGTTCAGTTAAAGTGGCATCCATCTTCAATATAATAATAAATAAAACAAATAATATTGATAAGTAGAGTTTCAGCTGCTTCTAGAGTCAAATGAGTAATCGGTGTATTTGAAGCTGCAGTGCGTAACTTCTGTCGCCGACCCATGAGGAATTCTGAGTAATTACAACAACGCTGTCGGTGCATCTACACGAGGTAAAGCCTTCCGTGATCCGCATGGATGTTTGTATAATGTGTGTGTGTGTGTGTGTGTGCGTGTGTGTGTGTGTGTGCGTGTGTGTGTGTGTGTGTGTGTGTGTGTGTGGCAGGACGCCCAGAGGGAGCAGATCAGGGATTGGGTTCTGATGGTTTCCATGGACAACAGACTGGACCAGCTTCTGCCTAAGGACGAGAGGAACACGTACGAAGGCTCACTGGTGGCTCTTAACACGGGCCTTAGATCCATGCCCTGTCTACTCACTGGTACACACACACACACACACACACACATACGCACGTACGCACTCACACACTCACTCACTCACTCACTCACTCACTCACTCACTCACTCACTCACTCACTCACTCACTCACTCACTCACTCACTCACTCACTCACTCACTCACTCACTGGTAACTAACACACACACACACACACACACACACACACACACACACACACAGACTCACTCACTCACTCACTCACTCACTCACTCACTCACTCACTATATATATAAACATAATACAAATACATAATATGACTGAAACAAATCATAATTTGGGCGTGCTCCGGTGGTGTAGTGGGTAGAGCGCATACCATATTGGCTCCATCCTTGTAGCAGCGGACCCGAGTTCAAATCCAACCCACAGCCTTTTACTGCATGTCATCCCCCTTTCTCCCCCCATTTCCACCCTGTATTTCTCTGCCTTCAACTATCATATTAAGGTTAAAACAACTAAAAAATATCTTTAAAAACACCATTTTCATTTTAACTCTAAATCAATAAAAATTCTACAGAAATGTACACTGTCATTAGTGTATGTGTAGGAGCAGTAGTATTCCAGTAATAAGTTATTAAAATAATTATAAAATAATAAATA
>NC_137223.1:23581164-23598664 GCF_949987685.1 Ammodytes marinus | reverse complement strand
AGTGCAAAACACAATCTTACACAACCCAGATGTCAAACATAGTGTGGTCGTACCGTCCATATATGACATTTTACACTATATATTTCGCTGCCTTTACCAGCAAAGCTCCATCTACGATCAATACAAAAGCATTTGTGTGTTTGAGGGAAAATGCATTAGTAAGTTATAACTCCATCGATTTTTCTGCTTTGCTAGACTCCACCTCCACTCAAACTGAACATATACTCACCTTGACTCATATCATTTCCTATTATACACTTTCATTTGAATATGCCTGTGTAGTCCTACCATGTAAATCACTTGGTAATGGTCTGTTTTAAAAAATGCTACAGTATACACATATAAATACACATTTATTTACTTACATACCTGTATACTTGTTATTCTTAGAGAAGTATTTATTAGTATTTTACTATGCTTTTATTTTCTAAGCACACTGTAAAGCACTTTGTGACCCTGTCTGTGAAAAACGCTATATAAATACATTTTACTTACTTACTTACTTACTTACCTCTCAATCAGCTCAAATATAAGTGTTTTACATATTTGCATTCATACCTACAGTACACACCTGTTGAGACATCTGGCACAAGAAAACATTTGATTGGGGCACAGGAATGTTTCTAAAATACACTCATTTTTACGGAGATAATGATCAAAACACAATCCTCAGTTGCTTAGCTTCCCAAGAGGTCAGAATTTTATTTCATAGTGTTTTTTGACTTGCATACTAATTTAAAGGTGCTCCGAGGAACTTTCAGTTTGTGTTCATTCTTGCGCCCCCTTTGGACAAAAGCGGTAGTGTTTTTACTACGCCAGCTGTTGTTCCTGGGTGAGCGTATACCCATGACAAAGGCATTAAGAAAAACTATATAAAAATAACATTCTTTGCACTGATGGTCTTGTTTGCTGTTACATGTAATGTATGATCATCAGAGGAAAAATGAGACTGTTTCAGAAATATTTAAAAAGTTCCTCATGTCACCTTTAACTGACAAAGTTTTAAAGTTTTTTTGCACGTCTGGCTTTTCAGAGACTATACATTAGACAGGATCTCTTATCACTTCGGAGGCCAATTTGAGGAGGGTGATGTAAGTGAGATGCAACAGTCGAAATGATGGTGGTGATGGAAGAGAGAGAGAGGGAGAGAGAGAGAGGGAGAGAGAGAGAGGAAGAGAGAGAGAGAGAGAGAAGGAAAGAGAGAGGGAGAGAGAGATAGACAGAGAGAGAGAGAGAAAGGGTGAGGGGGAGAGAGAGATAGACAGAGAGAGAGAAAGGGAGAGAGAGAGTTGAAAGCTGTGTACTGGTAATTGCGCTTTTGACCATTTTATGCTTGACAGAGTATGAGTGAGACTTTTTTTTTTACTGAGTTTTTGGGTGTATTTTGGACGCTTTGTTTTAATAGCCTTGACTGTGGATCAGTTAATGGTCAGAAGAGGATTTTAAACTAAATGAATCACTGTGGATTCATTATTGAAGTATTAGATATATCCAGACAACCAAGTAGGGTGCATTTTTATGCTGTGTAAGTAAATATGGTGCTTCTAGTGGCCACTAGTAATAATAAGTGGTACTGCATCCTGCTCTTAACATTAACTTCAAAATCTATCTATCTATCTATCTATCTATCTATCTATCTATCTATCTATCTATCTATCTATCTATCTATCTATCTATCTATCTATCTATCTATCTATCTATCTATCTATCTATCTATCTATCTATCTATCTATCTATCTATCTATCTATCTATCTATCTATCTATCTATCTATCTATCTATCTATCTATCTATCCATACACCCATCCATCCATATTGGCCATATTTATTAATTCCTTTTTTTAGCAGACAGGTGTTGTTCCTGAATCGGCCACTAGAGGCTCCCGTTCCCCCTCTCGGTTCATTGGGTTCAGGTGTCGATGTGTCGGCCGCTCTCTTGGCATTCACCGCGTGCCTTAATTGTTTGGACATTTAAATCAAGGTCCGCCGTGAACACGAGGAGAGACGGCCCAAGTTTCCTCTGTATTTCATTTGACTCCCACTGTGTCTTGAACTATAGGCTTAAATAAATACACCTATAGCTTACACTTTTTCCTGTCTGTCTGTCTGTCTGTATGTCTGTCTCTCTCTCTGTCTGTCTCTCTGTGGGATCCCTCATCCCTAACTATATGGTTCCTAATCTGAGATCAAGTGCTGATGGGCCTTAAATGTAATTTTCTTTATTTTATTTTTATTTTACTGTTATGCTGGTCAAACGAACGCAAAGAGGGATCATTGCAACACCCCTGGTTCCATTCAAGTCACTGACTTATAAGGTGAAACAGCCCTGACAAATATACAACTACAACTAATGCATGGATGCTGCCAGCTGAAAATGCACATATATAATGACATCTGTTCATCCACACACACCTGCATGGACACACACCTGCATGGACACACACACACACACACACACACACACACACACACACACACTCTATCTATCTGCAGTGCTCTGTCTCCAGCTGCTCGGGAGAATTGACATGCCACAATGGTCCATCGGTATGTGTGTGTGTGTGTGTGTGTGTGTGTGTGTGTGTGTGTGTGTGTGTGTGTGTGTGTGTGTGTGTGTGTGTGTGTGTGTGTCCATGAGATGCTCTGTAAAGATGTCCCGCTGACCTCCACTTTCAGAGGAGACGTCAAGCTGGGACAAGCATCTATAGCCAAGGACAAAACTGACAATACGACCATATATGGAAGATGATAGATGGATAGATAGATAGATAGATAGATAGATAGATAGATAGATAGATAGATAGATAGATAGATAGATAGATAGATAGATAGATAGATAGATAGATAGAGAGAGAGAGATAGATAGATAGATAGATAGATAGATAGATAGAGAGATAGATAGATAGATAGATAGATAGATAGATAGATAGATAGATAGATAGATAGATAGATAGATAGATAGATAGAGATAGATAGATAGATAGATAGATAGATAGATAGATAGATAGATAGATAGATAGATAGATAGATAGATAGATAGATAGATAGATAGATAGATAGATAGATAGATAGATAGATGGATAGATAGACTTAAGAATGGTTCTGCATTTTTAGCCTAAAATGTTTTCTTCTGTCATGTGACTAAACCTTCACATTTATTTTGGGACTCTCTTGCTTGATGTAGAAATTCCAACACTCACTCTAAGTGCATATCTCTCTCTCTCTCTCTCTCTCTCTCTCTCTCTATCTCTCTCTCTCTCTCTCACACACACACACACACACACACACAGAGACACACACTTAACGTTAATGCGATTTCAGCCACTGTAACACAATGTTCACTTTGGACTGTGATGGATTGTCTCACTGAGGCAAGCGTAAAAAATCTCTACAAACTCATTTTCATAGTGAAGTGAACCTATAATGGCTTCCTGGAACAAACATTAAAATAAAACCAGAAATAATGCACTCTATATGCATTAAAAGTGGTTTATAAGGGATGTAAGGGTATGCAGTTTATGCCAAAAATAAAAATGATTTGTTCCAGGGTATATGGTCCTTTAAGAGCTCTCAGTTTTTTTTATGCACCAAATATCTGGAACAAACTCCCAGAAAACTTGACGTCTAATTTTTGATTTTATTTAAATGTTGCCTTTCTTTTATCTAAATGTTGTATTTCTCATTCGCTTTTCTAATGTGTATTTTAATCTTGATGTATTTTAATCTTGCCACTGTAAAGCACTTTGAATGGCCTTGTGTGTGTGTGTCTGGATTGTGCTATAGAAATAAACTTGCCTTGCCTTGTCTAAGAGGCACTGCGGTACATTGAAGCATTACCCTCCATTAGCCAGCTACAGCAGCAGAAGACAGAATGCATGTTCTCCTACACCACTGCATTAAAGCAAGAGCTGCAGACTCCTCGTCACATATCAGTGAATGCACAATGATGTAGGCTCTGAAAAACATCAAGCCATGTTACATTTATTATTAAAAGCATTAAAAAAAAAAAAAATCTAATTATTTTTTATTTCCAATTCAGATTTTTTATTATAATTTGACAATGCTACTCCTCATCTCGTGAGTGAATACACAACATAATGTCATGCAGCATTTTTAGATTTTTTTTTAGCCTTTTTTTCTAGATTATTCTCTAATTTACAATGTAACTACTTCCAAATGTACAGTTACATATTATAATGCACCTTTTCCATTGAACTACATATTTTTATTTATTAATCAGTTTATCTCTCATTTTTTTTGGGGGGGGAGGGGGCTATACATTTTTGGCCTAATTTTTTCGAATAATTAATTTTTTTATTACATTTCTTTCTTTGTCTTTTAGCAGCAGCATCTGTGTGTTGCTCAAAAGCACATAGGTAGAGGTATAAAGGTGGGTGGATGGTGTGTGGGTTAGTGGGAGCTGGACCCATCTGCAGCCTCATTAAACAGTGAAATGCTAATGACCTAGATAGCTCGTGTAGGCTAAAATGCAGAGGGGAGGGGGGGAGCGTGTGTGTGTGTGTGTGTGTGCGTATATGTGTGTGTGTCTGTGAGGGGGATGCTGCCTTTGTGGGGGTCGGGCGTGTGTGTTAGAGCCTATAATAAAAAAATTCTACAATACTCGAGTGCATACACCCACACAAAATATCCTAAATGACTCAAATTTGTAGCATTATGAACAGTTTTATAGGCCAAGTTCGTTTCATCATAATAAATAATAGATGTGTGGTGTTTTAGGAAGTAGAACAACACGTCTATTAAAATGCACCATGAGATATCGGAGTATAATAATAATCTATAGATGCATTTCTTGGTTGTGTGTGTGTGTGTGTGTGTGTGTGTCTGATTTAGGCTATTTGTGACGTGATTTGGGGAGCTACTCCTGGGTGTGTTTGCATCCATATTTGAGAAGGAGATCAGAGAAGTTCCGCAGCGCGCGACATACAGCTCACTGCGGCTGTGGCACGAGCTGGTTTAGCGCAGATGAAAGGGTTAAGGAGCTGATGAAAAAAACCCACAACAAAACAAAGGCCTAAAGGCTACTAAATAATTGGATTACAATGAAAACAAATGTGTACGCTATGAGTGTGCGTGTGTGTGTGTGTGTGTGTGTGTGTGTGTGTGTGTGTGTGTGTGTGTGTGTGTGTGTGTGTGTGTGTGTGTGTGTAACAACCGAACAATACCTTACAGTGGAAGGGTGCCGAATAAATGGCGCAGCTTTCAATTTTTTTTTCGTACATTTACAGAAGATTAAAAAAAATCGTAAAAAGAAAAAAAAAAAGCAGGCCAGACCTCCATGAAATACACCGATGCATTAGATTATGTCAGTCCGGTATACGAACGTTTTAGACCGGCTTGGTTTGCGTGGGCTGCCCCGGTGGTCCGCTCCGGAGGTCCATCCATGCAAGTGATGCTGAGGAGACTGAGGATGCTGCGGAGGTCGGTCCGTCCTTCTTCTGCATCAAAATATAATGTAGTTTTTTCTTCTTCTTCTTCTTCTTCTTCTTCGTGGGAAATCTTCAAACACAAATAGTCCAAAATAAACCCAGAAGATGAGTAGATAGTACAGGAGCCGGCAAACATCCTATTAAACCGTAAGAAATGAGTCTTGTGTGTGCGCTGGGTGCAGCAGTCAGCAGCAGGAGGATACGGGAGCCGAATGGATGGATGGAGGGATGTAGGGCGCAGTCAGAGAGAGAGGAGAGAGGGAGGGAGGGAGGGAGAGGGGTGGATAGGCTTGGAGAGAGAGAGGGATAGAGAGAGAGCGAGAGAGAGGGTGGAGGGGCTAGGAGAGATGGAGAGAGAGAGAGGGAGAGAGGGAGTCACGTGAAGCCATTTTTTTTTTTTTTTTTTTTTTACATCTTCAGCTCAAGCTCTTATAGCTCTTAGGAAATTGAATATGTAAAATGCAAAGCAGTGCAATATTTTTTAATATTTATAATTGAGATGGACTATTGAGGCCCAGTGCAACTCACAGCTCTTTTAAACCAAATCTGAAGGCTTTTCTGTTTCCCTTTCAACTTGTAACTATTCATTTGCTTCTTTTTATTGTCTTTTAAATGCAATTTATTTACATTTAAATTCAAATTTAGCAGCAGTCACTGGCAATTACATTCTTAAGTCCCAGGCTCCTCTCAACAATGCAATATACAGCTCCGGAGAAAATGAAGAGACCAGTCTGAATTTTTCTTAAATCTTCATCTCTACATTACTTATTGAAAATGCTCTTAATATAATGACAATATTTTTGGTGGGAATTTGGTAGAAATGTTGTCAGTAGTTTATAGTATAACACCAAAATGTTCATTCTACTCAAACATATGTCTATAAATAGTAAAACAAGAGACACTGAACATTTGGAGTGGTCTCTTAATTTTTTCCAGAGCTGGTAAAGGCAGAAAAAACACAAGTGAAATGAGCAACACCTGAGACACAAATAAACACAACAGTAGAGCAAGGACACAGTACAGATAAAAGTGTACAGAGCTTTGTGTGAGAGTCTCTGGTTCAGGTTTAGGTGGTGTGTGTGTGTGTGTAGATGGTGTGTGTGTGTGTGTGTGTGTGTGTGTGTGTGTGTGTGTGTGTGTGTGTGTGTGTGGGTGTGGAATGTGAATTTATGCACAAACCTCCTGAATTATTCATAACTCACACCTTCATAATCAAACGCTCAAATTAATATTTTTCCAACATGAGCAGCGTTCCTCCCGCCGGGTTCTTCCATATGGCTCTTTACACACAAACACACGCGCACACACACATACACACACAAACACACACACACACACAAACACACACACACACACGCACATACGCACGCACATACACACACACACACAGGCGCACACACACGCACACACACACGCACACACACACATACACACACACGCACACACATACACACACACGCACACACATACACACACACACACACGCACGCACACACACACACACACACACACAGGCGCACACACACACGCTCTCTTTCACACATACACACTCGCACGCACGCACACACACACACACACACACGCTCTCTTTCACACGTACACACTCGCACGCACGCACACACAAACACACACACACACACACACACACACGCTCTCTTTCACACACACACTCGCACACACACACACATACACACACAGGCGCACACACACACACACACGCACGCACACACAAACACACACACACACACACACACACACACACACACACACACACACACACGCTCTCTTTCACACACACACTCGCACACACACACACATACACACACAGGCGCACACACACACACACACGCACGCACTCACAAACACACACACACACATACACACACCGTACTGGGAACCAGTGGGGGCTGTTGTGTGTGTGTGTACTTATTTGGCTACAGCCACAAACGATGAAAATAATCAGTGCCCGCATCTTATAGATAGAGCCTTATTTTTCTTCAACCAACCAGCATAGATATATAGTGTCTGAACAATGCAACAGACATTAACATGCATTTTATTTTCCCCTTTGGAGACCTTTTAATGTGAATGGGAGGCACATTTAAAGACAAAACATATATCTATGTTTTAATCATGCTCATAAATTTAAGAATGCATTCGGACTGGAACTTAGATAACAGCAGTATAATGGTAAACTGAGTTCCCCAGTAACCTCAGTTCTGTTGGTGACATTGGTACATATCTAGATGGATGTTCGGTTGCTTTCAAATAAAAACATCACCACACAAAGTGAGAAGGAAGGAGGAGGGAGGAAGTTATTGCTTCAGAAATGTTGAGACAATCTCAAGTTAGGACATAGCAGCCCAAAGACCTGGTTAATGTTTCATCCTCCTCTGTCTGTGTTATTGTGTTTACTCTTTATTTTATTTTATTTATTTTTTTAACCTTTATTTATACATATCCCATTGAGACCGAAGACTCTTTTGCAATGGAGACCTGTTTCACACACACATTCATACACCGATAGCAGGCTAACTATCGACATTCACACGAGGCAAGGTGGGTGAAGTGTCTTGCCCAAGGACACAACAACTGTGACACAGGTGGCAGGGCGGGGATCGGACCTCCAACCCTTTGATCATCGGCCGACCCGCTCTACCAACTGAGCCACAGTCGCCCCAAGAGTTTCAAAAAATTTCACAACCTGTCCAGCACGTTTACATGTTTTTATTTTTTGTGTTTTAATGCCTTATAAATGCACGGAAACATACTGGATGAGACCAGACTTAATAACAAACAAGTCAGGATTATATTTTTCTTATATGTACCGGTGAAGAGTGAAGAATAAAAACAGTTTAATTCAACTATTATTTTGCAGAATGTCCACTGTATTAGTTTTTACCGACCTGCATTCATAATTCTAAAATGTTTTGTTAAACCTGCAGTGTGTAGAATTTTGGGTTTTATTTCCTAGCAGATTTGGTAGAAAATAATTACAATATCCGTAAGTACGTTTAATTTAGTGCATAATAGCTCTTTATTATTTTTTATTATTATTATTTTCCTTAGAAAGGGTCTCATATATGTCCATATTTCTCCATACTTTGGACCAAGGTCTTGTCACCGCCATTTTGGAAGTGTCATAGTTGGAATGTCATCAGGTGCATTGTTTAAAATTTAGAATTGTTCTTGTCCTTGAAGGCCACTGTAGCTTCTGTTATTATTCGAAAGGGGTGGGGTTACCCAGGGAGCGTTGCATTCTAGAACTTTCTAGAACTTACATGATGATGTCATATTACACACTGCACCTTTAATTTACTTATTTTACGACCCTAAACATCTTCAAAGATTAAAATCAATTTGTTTATGTGATAACAAGGTTGTATTGTCAATTAGGCTTAAATTAACTATTTAAATGTGTAATTCTGCTCTGCATATTTTACTAATGTAATTGATTCATTTTATTTGTTATGTTCTAAATTACGTGTTTTTTTTAACTTTATCATAGGCCTCCTGAATAATATTTTACTTTACTTGCACTGTCTGTTTCACTGTTGCAGAATGTCTTTTGTCCCAAACCCCATTCCTAATTCTAACAAATTAAATGCTAATTGACTTATTTTACTACCTTCAACGTCTTCGAAGTGTACATATAAACTAGTTTTTGTTATATCAAGGTCTTGTGGTAAATTCGGCCTACATGTGATTTAAATGAAATAGCGGAAAGAACCAGCAAATTTAACTTTTCTCTAAAGAATGGCTGCTTTGAAATTTGTGCAGAAATTCCTATCTGTCCTTGAGTGATCCAAGCGAAAAAATATAGCCTAACATTTATACACGCAGTTAGCCTTTTGTTTATTTTCAGGGATTAGTTGATCAGTATTACGTGAGCACGTGGACCTTACGAAAGCCTTGTTATGACATTGTGTAAACTGACTGTGTGCGTGTGTGTGTGTGTGTGTGTGCGTGTGTGTGTAACTGTAACTGCAGCAGGACTCAGGAGGCGTGTATCGGTGCTGCTAGCGAGTCAATGGTATCCTCCTCCAGAATCCGTCTCATTTGGCGTCATTTTACCAACAGTCGGATGGGAGATATCATGTCGTCTAAATCTCAGATGCCAACCCCAGAAACAGCGATGCCTGGCGGGGCAAATACTATGAAAGTAGCCGGTAAGAGAACCAAGTTAGTTAGCGTTAGCATCGGAAGCTAGGTGATATAACTTTCTGACGTTGCCATGTTACAAAAGCGAGCTAGTTTTCAGGATATTTTGTCTTCTGGTTGTCTCTGCCAAACGTTTGCAGTGTCGCCTTCCTCACAAGAGAGAAACAGACGTTATTACAAAGTCATAAGCAAGTTAAGTTAAAGGAAATAAGCTCTTTGCATCAGCTGTTACTAATTTTACAAAATAGAAGTTACTGCGCATGCGTATGTCTGTCCGCCTTCTGAACACTATGGACTTTGTTTACACACACACACTTGCAGTATTGTTGATGGAGCGTTTATTCGCTGTAAGTTTAATTGTTTTGCTTATAATAAGAAGACTGGATTGGTTGATTATGCCACATTTTCCGTTTGTTTATTAAGCCTATTAGTCAAGGCAAGTTTATTTATTTACTACTCAGACACTGCATTCAAATACATAAACAAAACTCTAACCCTATATTCATATTAACAGAAAATTGTATTTTTTTTTCCATTATTTTAGTTTTTGTCTTCTATAATTAGGTAACGCTGTGGGCACCATTTTAAAAAAAATATTATTTAGATTAAACAAGAAAATACATAATACATTTGATGACATGATCAGATATTAGCATTTTAAAATCCTATACATATACATATGTTTATGTTTATTTTATTCCACATACAAAATAGATTTAAAAAAACATGTAGTAAAAAAAATTAAAAATACATGTGTGGGTGTGGCAGAAACCTGTACAGGCTTATATAGAGCCACACCCAAAAAAATACATATAACGATTGATTCATTTATTCTGAAGGATACTCTAACATATAAATAGCTTAAAGAAAAGTGTGTGTTTGCAAGAGATAGAGAGTGTTCTGTGTGTGTGTGTGTGTGTGTGTGTGTGTGTGTGTGTGTGTGTGTGTGTGTGTGTGTGTGTGTGTGTGTGTGTGTGTGTGTGTGTGTGTGTGTGTGTGTGTGTGTGTGTGTGTGTGTGTGTGTGTGTGTTTGAGAGAGTGAGAGAGACTGACAGCAGCAATAAGTTGGCAGTTCTTGGGGGCAGTTGGCAACAAACCTGCCCCCTCTTGACTACAAGTGGGGGCGCTGAGTTTTGGCTATAGATGAATAGAGCTGCACTGGCACTGAACACACACACACACACACACACACACACACACACACACACACGCTCACACTCCACCTTGTAACATCAACCACAGAAATACAGTCGGACAGTAATAAGAAGTAAGTGTTAAGGTTGGTTGGAGAGTATGTATTGACTCATTGGTGCAAAGAGAAATGCTAAGATGGGAAAAATATTGAGTCAAATACTATTACGATTTGAAATAATTCTTTAGATTCTTTTTGGAATGATTTGGCTAAAGTGTGTGTTGGGGATATTTCGTGGAAGGGGTTAGGAGGGCGGGCTTGCTTTGCGAAAACATGGATGGATGGATGGATGGATGGATGGATGGATGGATGGATGGATGGATGGATGGATGGATGGATGGATGGATGGATAGATAGATAGATAGATAGATAGATAGATAGATAGATAGATAGATAGATAGATAGATCGATAGATAGATAGATAGATAGATAGATAGATAGATAGATAGATAGATAGATAGATAGATAGATAGATAGATAGATAGATAGAAAGGTTTCAGACACAGTGGCAGACACACTGGAACGTCGCCAAAATCTTCGCTGGATTCGGGAACGCTGCCCAGTCGAAAGAAGAAGCAAAGAAAAAAGAGCGAGGGAGCAGAGAAGGAAGAGAGGGAAGGAAAAGCCCTGTGTGTGTCTGCAGTGGAGGGACTTGGCAGGGCTTCCCCTCCTTTGTCTGTCTGTCTGGCTGGCTTCAGGGCTGCAGCCGCGCCAGAGGGAAATCAAGAAATGTCCAGGTTTTATACTGGTGGATGGGGTCTGCCAATGGCTACGGAAAAGACGAAAAAGAGAAACATTTAGTGTTTTTCAAAGGACAGCTAAAAAAGAATTGGCGTCTAGCGAAAAGAGCTGTGGAAACTGAAAAAAACAAAACAAAAAAAACAGGCGATTTTTCTTTTTCTTTTCGGCGCTTTCGGAGCCATTGGATGAATTGGACCGGACTGAGTTTGGGGATAAAACTGGACCACAATATCCGCACCGAAGTCTTTCTGTGATTTTAATGGCGGCCAAAGAAAACTGAATTTATATACAGTGTATATAAAGGCTATATTTTAAGAGCTAAACAACGCCAGGAAATGAAGAAATGTCCAAATGTCTGTATGGTAGCTGCTGGTGGATGGGGACAAGGGGCTGCCATGGCTACGAAAAAGACGAGAGAGAGAGAGAAAAAGTAGTTTTTTTTAAAGGACTGGTGAAAAAGAATTGGCGTCGCCGTCTAGCGAAAAGAGCTATGGAAACAGAAAAACAAAAACATTACACACGCGATTTTTTTTCGTTTTTGCATTGGACCAGATTGGTATTGGAGACAAAACTGGACAATAATATTCGCACCGAAATCCATCTGTAATTTTAATGGCGACAGAGAAAACTGAATCTATATACAGTATATAATATATTTTTTTTAAGAGCTAGAAAATGTCTTTGAAATGGACCAAGAAGGATGTTTCACTACTACTAGCCAGTGGAAGGCCAAGCCAGCGCCAAGCAAGAGGTTGGTGTACGAATGCTTGTTGAACCAGATCTATTGGACTATTGGTAAAAGTGTTTCGGGAAAGATTGTGTGGTGAATGAGAGGTTTTCTACTTAAAGCTGGGGTATAAGATTTCTGATTCGTCAAAGTTAACATGAGCTGTACATTTTGACCAATCACAGCGAGGCTCCGATTCTCTGTTCTCATTGGCTGTTGGGACTGTCCATTCACTTTGGCACGACTTTGTTGGTGTAGAGCGTGTCAGGGAGGGACCATAGGGGAGGGACCAAAGAGAACAAGTGGAGCGGTTGAGGTATTTGGATTCGAATCTCTATCCCAACTGCCATTTTCTCCCCAAATCCTACGCCCCAGCTTTAATGACTAGGTATAAAGGATGCAGTAGTATTATGGAGTAGGCATCAAGCCGAAGTACTTTATTGAGATGTTACAGAGTTAATTTACAAAGCCGAAGACTTCTTTTGAATTATTTTTATTTAACCTTCATTTTTCCAGATAAAACATTAAGAACAGTTTCTTATTTACAATATTGGTCTGGGCTTGTTGCCATTCAATACACAACAGAAAGCCCCGCTAAACCTTTACTCTTTAGTTATATCCCCTCACTTGACCCCCTTCCAAACAGAGCCTACTTTATTTTGGCACGGACACCAGTTGCCATTAGCTGATGATACCTCGTTTCTTGGCTTCGCTAGCTCAGTGTCCTTAAATGCTCCTGTGAACCTGCTTTCATAGAACAGTTTATCGAACCACAATTTTCAGTTCAAGTTCATCCAAGTTTTATATTGATTATTTCGTTATTTGGGTTGGCTGTGGGTAAGTGGGTAGGACGGTCGCCCCCTAAAGTACAAGGTCGGTGGTTCGATCCCCCGTTCCCCTGCCACATGTTGAAGTGTCCCTGAGCAAGACACTGAACCCTAAATTGCTCCCGATAGAAAAAGCTCCCGACACACACACACACACGCACACACACACACACACACACACACACACACACACACACACACACACACACACACACACACACACACATGGGACAAGGTCTAATGATGTTGTTCCCATTTCAGCTTAATACAGATGTGTTCAGACATCCAGCAGCTGGTTTTTAAATAAGCAGGTGTTCTTGTGGGTGGATAGTGTCACTTGTTACACAGAATTACAAGGAATATTTCCAGGGATTGTCTGAGGTTTATATAAATACTTGGCGGACGCTATCATGCAAATAAGAGCTAAGGTTCAAGAATTTAAATTGTATTAATAAAAATAAATAGTTGTTTCTTAGTCAATGGTGAGCTTCCATCTTTATATCAACAGTTGGTGTTTTGACCAACTTCTGTTTCAACCAGACCTTTTACTCATTTGCATTTTTGTTGTTGTTGACATTTTTATTTTTTTTTTAAATTAGTGAGGAAGGCACTGTCCGGCTAAATGTGATGCAATAATGATGCGTCTTAGATTTTAAACAGGGAGGGCTATATGGATGTAGCATGATACTATAAAGTTTAAAATGAGCTCCAACATAAACCAGCTCCGACAGTAAAATCCTGCTTTTACATTATTGAGGAATTACCATCTAATGACAGAACATTTCAGATTTCAGTTTCAGAAATATTTTTATAATATAATTTGAAATGCATTAGTTTTACTTGTAACAGAGCTATTAAACAGTACGTTTTAGTAACATCATTTTAAAGGTGCAGTGTGTAATATGACATCATCAAGAAAGTTCTAGAATGCAACACTCCCTGGGTAACCCCACCCCTTTCGAATAATAACTGAAGCTACAGTGGCCTTCAAGGACAAGAACAATTCAAAATTTTAAACAATGCACCTGATGACATTCCAACTATGACACTTTCAAGATGGCGGTACTAGGCCTTGGTCCAAAATATGCAGAAATATGGACATATATGAGACCCTGTCTAAGGGAAAAAATAATAATTCAAAACATTTTTTTCAGCTAGTATGCACTAAATTAAACGTACTTATGGATATTATAATCACTTTCTACAAAATCTGCTAGGAAATAAAACCCAAAATTCTACACACTGCAGGTTTAACAGAGTGCTAGTAAGTAAACATATCTACTTCCTCCTTTACTGTTGAACAATGTGATACTCGATACTTGTGTCTGTGTTGTTGATCAGACATCAGATCAGGTGAAACAGTCACATCTCACATATCTGGTTCAACCTGTTTGGCCAATGACTTAACAGTTTTTTAACGGCTTTGGTCTGGCAACTCCTCAATCTCTACCCATCTACATTTCTCACACAACTGTTACCGCGACAACATAGAGGACATTGGAACAGGCCTTTTTAAAGGGCTGTTTGAGGGTTAACACTAGGTTTTAAGGTTCAGGTATAAATGAGGTTTATGTCAGTGTTTGTGTAAGGGTGCAGGCATTTAGTTCTGGGTAAGGGGCTAGGGAATGCATTATGTCGATTAGTGTCCTCAAAAAGATAGAAGTACAGGTGTGTGTGTGTGTGTGTGTGTGTGTGTGTGTGTGTGTGTGTGTGTGTGTTGGCGTGTGTGTGTGATCCCATCATCCCATCTTTGTTGTTTACACAGTGCGCCGATAACCTTGACGGGCGCTTTTAAAGGTAGAACGTGAGAATGAAACATATGAGGCGGATAGAGATGAACAGACAGACTGAGGCTATAGTAATATTCAGCTGACAGTATTTGACATGTGATGCACCCCATGTATACAGTCTATGATCAGGACTCTGGACCAATTAGAAGAGAGTATTCTGGCAATGAAAAGAGAGGCAGACAAGGAAATCAGTGGGGTTAAAATGGAAGCCACCAAGCAGACAACATAATAGAAATAATTCAATAAAATCTTTCAATTTTTATTAGTTATTCTCAATGCCTTTGTTATGGGTACGCTCACCCAGGAACAACAGCTGGTGTAGTAAAAACACTACCGCTTTGGTCCAAAGGGCGGCGCTAGAATGAACACAATTTGAAAGTTCCTCTGAGCACCTTTTAAGTTAAAGAAGTATTAATGGCAAAATGTAATACTGTATTAGCAAGAGAATCGTCGGCATATAGAAATGTGATCGCACAGATGTATGAATCACAGATATTTTCTTTTACGATTATTTGTGAAGGCCTACTTGACTCGTGATTTACAGAAACGTTCCAGTTGAAAGATAAGTAGGTGGAGGAAAAACCTTGCCCTCTACAATGTAAAGACATCAAAGAGTGCTTTGTGAAGCTAGCACGACCTTCACAAAGCTTTAGAAGTTGATTTCAAGTATGTGACATGTGCTTGAATCACTTCTGAGGCTACAGTTTAGTTTAGTGCTTCTACCACGTGTAACATACAGCGAGAGAACCAACAACCTTGGCTATTGTGTCTTTTCCGCCTATTGAAGCACTTTTTCACACCCACGCACACACACACACACAGACAGGCACGCATGCACGTAGCACACACACAGACATGCATACACACACACACACACACGCACACACATATACACATACACAGACAAACACACATACACACACACAAACACACATACACACACAAACACACATACAAGTACACAGACAAACACACACACACACACACACACACACACACACACACAGTCCTTGAGACGCCCTGTGTGTGCTGTGGGACTAGGAGGCTGTCAGCTGATGGTTGTAATGATGGGCTGTAATAAAAAACAATGATCGCAATCAGAGCAGCTGATTGAGAGAGACACACACACACACACACACACACACACACACACACACACACACACACACACACACACACACACACACACACACACACACACACACAGAGGGAGAAAGAGAAATAAATAGAGAGATTTATGTACATATTGTTCTGATGGTTCTCTTCTGTTATTATTTGTAATATCTTAAATGCTTTGGCAATACTGTTTACCATAATAGTCATGCCAATAAAGCTTTTTTTAATTGAATTGAGAGGGGGAGTGAGAGAGGGGGGGTGGAGAGAGAGAGAGAGACGGGGGAGGAAATACATTGAAAGATAGACATGGGTGGAAGAGATGTAAAGGGAGGATGAAGAAACTAGGCAATCAGAGAAAGAGAGAGAGAGAGAGAGAGGGTTGGGGGAGGTTACTTTGTAGATTTAATTGCAGAGCAGTTGAGCCAATCTTTTCTGTGTGTGTGTGTGTGTGTGTGTGTGTGTGTGTGTGTGTGTGTGTGTGTGTGTGTGCGTGTGTGTGTGTGTGTGTGTGCGTGTGTGTGTGCACTCCAATATTCCCTAGCCAACCATTAGCTGCAGTGTTTCATTCATCACTGTCAGGTGTGGAGCTCCAGGGGGAGGTAGGGGGGAAAACCTGGATATTCAGCCCACGATTGTAGCTTCTCTGCTGGGCATAGGAAAGCCCAGATGTGGGGTCTCTCTTGGTCTTTTGGACTTCCAACTGTAAGAATAGAAAAATTAGAAAGCAGAGGTTACATTCCTATATACAGCTCTGGAAAAAATTAAGAGACCACTCTGGATTTTTCTTCAATCTTCATCTCTACATTACTAAATGGAAATGCTCTTAATGACAATATTTTCTGGGGAGAATTTGGTAGAAATGGTGTCAGTAGTTTATAGTACAAAACCAAAATGTTCAATCTACTCAAACATATGCCTATAAGGAGTAAAACAAGAGACACTGAACATTTGGAGTGGTCTCTTCATTTTTTCCAGAGCTGTATACTTCAAACAGTAAACACACATAGGTACTTTAAAGCAGGATAGCTTGGATAGTACTGTAATATGAATCAAATATCCTGATTATTTTCAGACATGCCAGCAGAGGCAATTTTGGCAATACAATTATTGAGTCTCAGGCTCCGTTCAACAATGCAATATAAAATAAGAAATGTATCTAGAGAAACACACAGAACCCCTTTGGTTTGAAAAATCGCAACAATCATTTGATGGATTTATATGAAATACAGCACATACAGCTCTGGAAAACATTAAGAGACCACTCCAAATGTTCAGTGTCTCTCGTTTTACTATTTATAGGCATTTGTTTGAGTAGAATGAACATTTTGGTTTCATGATATAAACTACTGACAACATTTCTACCAAATTCCAATACATTTTTTGTCATTAAGAGCATTTTCATTAATGTAGAAAAAAATCCTGACTGGTCTCTTAATTTTTTTCCGGAGCTGTATATTCATGGTCTGCAGAAGACTTATTCTAAAATATCTCTCTTTATTATTT
>NC_137223.1:23466164-23566164 GCF_949987685.1 Ammodytes marinus | reverse complement strand
CTTGTCCTTGAAGGCCACTGTAGCTTCTGTTATTATTCAAAAGGGTTGGGGTTACCCAGGGAGCGTTGCATTCTAGAACTTTCTAGACCTTTCTTGATGATGTCATATTACACACTGCATCTTTAAATTAATAGTACAATACATTTTTTTTAGTATCAAATACTCCCCCCCTCTGTAGACTTAAATGGAGGCTGGAGTCAACTTGAATTCATAGCGGTTGAAGTGGATCGAATGTGACGTATTATACATAGAAATTTGGTAAAAAAATCCTTCTGCATAATTAACTTTTCTGATATTTATCTTTCATTTAAAGGTGCAGTGTGTAATATGACATCATCAAGAAAGTTCTACAAAGTTCTAGAATGCAACGCTCCCTGGGTAACCCCAACCCTTTCGAATAATAACAGAAGCTACAGTGGCCTTCAAGGACAAGAACAATTCTACATTTTAAACAATGCACCTGATGACATTCCAACTATGACACTTTCAAGATGGCGGCACTAGGCCTTGGTCCAAAATATGCAGAAATATGGACATATATGAGACCCTTTCTAAGGGTAAAAATAATAATTAAAAAAAAAATTCAGCTATTATGCACTAAATTAAATGTACTTATGGATATTATAATTACTTTCTACAAAATCTGCTAGGAAATAAAACCCAACATTCTACACACTGCAGGTTTAAGCAAATTCCTTCCAAACAATTTCATGATTTTCTAGAACATCCCTATTTGCTACCAATAGAAGTTCTCAATTGAGGAAGTGGCGGAAGTGGAAGAATTTGGTTTATGAAAGAGACTTGAAAACAGCTTTAGACTAGTAGATTTTTCAAGGGAATTCTTTTTAATGATCTGTAGAGTATTGGCTCTGGTGTTGTACTGCAGAAGAGGTTAATTGTGTGTTTTTGTAACTAAATAAACATGGACAACAGTGTCAGGGTTGGAACATGCTTTTTAGTTTGAGGTTAATGTGTTTTTAAAAATGGCTTCTGCTGCTGTGTGCTGCTGTGCGACCTGCATTTACCCAAATCCACCTTTTTTACGAATAAAAACCTGCCGAGACCATTAAAAGTGTATCTGCAAATAACCTTAAAGGAATACTTCACCCATACGGAGCCGGCGTTCTATCATTATAAAATCGCTATTATAATATAATGAATGAGGTTTTTCTTCCCTCAGTCTTCCCTTGGCCCAGCTGTCCTGTTAATCCTAACCCTACACAGAAAAAGTGTTTTATGGTCTCACTGTCTAGCCCGAATGTAGGGTTAGACAGTGAGACCATAAAACACTCTTTCTGCCTTTTCTCGGGCTAGCATGAACCAATTTCTAAAATGTTTGCACATTCATACTACATAGGATCTCAGAGTTCAATACACCTTCATATTTCCACCGCTGAGGTCTTTAATTCCAGCCTTACTTCGACTAATCCAACATGCTGACATGTGTGGCCTGAACTCATTTAAAAACTACATGTAAGAGTCTCAACCGCTATTGACCCCCATTTAAAAAAAAGCATTTTTTTTCGTGAAGCCCAATAATATGTATTGGGTTTGAATTTTCTTGACGGTGTAAAGAAAAACTGTTTTTTTTTTTCAATTGGCAAATCACGGCACACTCAATGAAATATTGATTTTAAAAAGTAAAAGTGAAAACTCAGTGACTGTGGCGGCTGCTGAATGCTTTAACTGTGTGTGTGTGTGTGTGTGTGTGTGTGTGTGTGTGTGTGTGCGTGTGTGTGTGTGTGTGTGTGTGTGTGTGTGTGTGTGTGTGTGTGTGTGCGTGTGCGTGTGTGATCTCAAGGATCCCACTAGAAATCTGCATTTGATTTTTTACTTACAAGAAGTAATAGGAAATGTAACTTTTAACTTTTTTTTTCAACATTGTTCGGATCAAATATAACTTCATTTCCCATAATGCACTCTGTTCTGCTTTGGTATTGCAAAAATGGATCCCTCAAGATCTCTTAAGTTGTCATCTCACTGCCCTTGTCTCTACTATAATAACTCCATATGTTTTAGCCTGTTCATATCTTTATATAAACCTACTTTGTATTTTTTTTGTTGCTATTCTTTCAGGTTCTAACCGAGGGAGGTTATGGTCCCATTACGACAGAAATCGCTGAAGACATTGAATTCTACTACGCGGAGGATTACCACCAGCAGTACCTGAACAAAAACCCTGGTGGCTACTGCGGCTTGAAAGGGACAGGAGTCTCTTGTCCAATGGGAATCAAGAACAAGGCCTAGACAGCCAATCAAAAAACATCTAATTTCTACTTAGAAAGGGTGGAAAAAGCCTGTCAGTACTCAATAGCAAGTGTATATAATTTAAAGAACATAATCAAATGTACTGAACAAGTATAGTGAACTTTCAAACAGTCTATCCACAAGGTTTTAAAAAAAGAAGTAATAATCGGTCTTTTGAATCCACATTTTTCTATGTTTCACATGTTATCGAGCAAAACTAAATTGCAAAAAATAATAATATGGTGCTCGGGTTTCTTTATGAATGATGATTATTGTAGAAGATGTTGCTGCAACTTTGCCTTTTTCAAATCTGTAGAGGAATCAAGGATGTATTAAATGCTTCAGAAATCAGACGTCTACAAGTGTATTTTTTTAATGCATCTATCTACTGTATCTGTCTGTCTATCTGTCTGTCTGTCTGTCTGTCTGTCTGTCTGTCTGTCTGTCTGTCTGTCTGTCTGTCTGTCTGTCTGTCTGTCTGTCTGTCTGTCTGTCTGGTTAATTAAGAATACAATACAATATGTAAGACCTTGGATGACATTTTCACCTACAAGAACAAGTGTGAATTATTGAATGTTACTGTTAAATTATGGATTCCACAATGACAAAGTATAATTTTAAATGTCAATGATTTTCTAACACAGGTCAAACGATGCTCTCTTTGCTACCCAGATGCTAAAAACTATCTTATTTTTTCAAAATGCATCTTACTGACACTTCAGCAGATAAAGTGAATTTTTTTTATCGATTCTCGAGAACGGTTTTTGTCAAAATCCGTAAATATCGTCTCACTGTCCCTCTACCTGTGTGTGTGCACTGAAAAATAATTTGATGTAAACTTACAGACTAGGTTCTGTAAACGGGTATGTTAGCAAAGAGGATGTTAAGAAAGAGGGCAACCGTAGCAACATGTCCGTTTACAGAGACTAGGCTCTGCAACACTGGGGTTGCGTTCCGAATCGCATACTTTCTACTATATAGTATGTAGAAAGAAGATTTAGGATGTCCCGATTCTTGTGGCCAGATTTAGGATGGTTAGAAGTACCCGGATGTCCTACTTCATGCGGCCAAGATTGTTAGTGTTGAAAACATGGACATATAAAGAAAACTGCATCCTATTTGGGCGATTCTGACCCACAATCCAGTGCGCACGTGAAGTGACGTCACATCGACGAAGCCTCCATATGAAAACAAACGGGGATGCAACGGATATAAAAGCAAGGTTGCGTTCCGAATCGCATACTTTCTACTATATAGTATGTAGAAAAAAATTTTAGGATGTCCCGATTCTTGTCGCCAGATTTAGGATGGTTAGAAGTACCCGGATGTCCTACTTCATGTGGCCAAGATTGTTAGTGTTGAAAACTGCATCCTATTTGGGCGATTCTGACCCACAATCCAGTGCGCACGTGAAGTGACGTCACATCGACGAAGCCTCCATATGAAAACAAACGGGGATGCAACGGATATAAAAGCAAGAGGCAAGATCAAGGCGCAATGTTATGATGAAATAAGAGAGTAAAGTATGTCCCAATAGTATGCATACTGCATCCTAAATAGATTATTTTTATCGTCGGATGTAGTATGTAGAATAGAAAAAAGAAAGAGTATGCGATTCGGAACGCAACCTGGATGTGTTTTACTGTGCACACACAGTATGGACAGGTAGCGGATCATGAGAAGATATTCACTGATTTTGACAAAAAAGTGATTTTGACAACATGCGTTCTCCAGAATCACTGACTACACCTTTAAAGGAGTATTCGTATGTGTATATTTGCTCGTTTGAAGCCTTGTATGTGTTTGTGTTTTTGGGGGAAGGGTTTTTGGATGACCTCGTTCCTCTAATCTTTGCCTGAAGTCATGTTGCAATCCGTGACTCATCTGTCATCGCTGTTAATCTGTGTGTGAGTGTGTTTGTACAGTGTGTGTGTGTGTTTTGATGGTATGATACACACAAACACACACACACACACACACGCACACACACACATACACACACACACCGACAAACACGCACACACACTCACTCACACACACACACACACAGACACACACACACCGACAAACACGCACACACACACACACACACACAATGTTTGATGCCAGACCCTTAAAAACTTGGCATCACCATCAAAGAGTCGATAGAAGAAGATAAGAAAATGAAGACAAGGAAGAGATGAGTGAATCTGGAGATGGCACACCGCCATTTTGGATCTATGCTCCATTGGATGGCGTCCATTATGGGGCAAGCTGCAGGACCAAGGCTTAAACTGGCTAAGTTCTGTGTCTATCTATCTATCTATCTATCTATCTATCTATCTATCTATCTATCTATCTATCTATCTATCTATCTATCTATCTATCTATCTATCTATCTATCTATCTATCTATCTATCTATCTATCTATCTATCTATCTATCTATCTATCTATCTATCTATCTATCTATCTATCTATCTATCTATCTATCTATCTATCCATCCATCCATCCATCCATCCATCCATCCATCCATCCATCCATCCATCCATCCATCCATCCATCCATCCATCCATCTAAATCTTTGAATTTCTCTAAGCATAATGCAAAAAAAAAAAAATGCTGTTTGCAGTTCTGTTTGCTTCAAACAATTTTCACAGTGAAAAATCAGTAGAATTTACAACGAGATGGTTTTTTATGCAAGAACACAAATCACTCGTGAAAATTGCACCGATTTAAATCTCAGCCCGTTCGCTGATCGGTCCCCTGGTCAGAACACGTGACTCTGCTGCCACCACGTGGTAGGGCCGAAACATGAGCACGAGGCTGAGGCTCACACAAACCAACATAACACACCTAAAAGCTCTTATTTCATTCGAGCCAAGGAGGTAAGGATTCATACGAAAAAAACAAACCATGTAACACTGCAGATTTTAGCGTATGTACCATAACATTATATTTATATTAGGTAGCCTATACATGTAGACTAGATTTTGTCTACTTTTTCTGAATGTAGGCCTATATAAACTAGTCATAGTGTTTTTTCTTTCTGGCTGAAATTAATCCTTGATGACAAAAGCCATATGGAGAAAAGGTAGATGGAGCGGTATTAAGTTGTACCCGAAAACCAAACAGTAACATTTTTTGGGGAATATTTAGTTTAACCAGTTTTTATTTTTTCACCAGTAGGCCTATTTTATTATCAAATTATAGCATGTTCCTAAAGTTTTTTTTTTATAGGTTCTTACCGGAAGCTGTCTGTCCTGCCACCCGCCCACCTGCCTCCAGGTAAAAGTCACAGTTTGTGTTTCAACTAGCGTGTTCAATCTTCAAATGAATTCACTTCAACCATTGATTTTAATGTAAGTTGTTTCACTTTGAGCTCAGTTGTTTTCCCTGCCACTAGACGGCGGTACAACATAACGTTTTATTTTCTCTTGTAGACTAGACTAGAGCATCTGGAGCGGCTTCATGAACATGTTCTGTCGGTCAAATCAAACTTTTATATTTACTATCTATGGTCCAGTTCTTAAAGTTTGTCTGTTTGCAGAATCCAGATCCTCTTGATTGAAATTCTTCGTCAGAAAAGTTAACACAGGAGCGGAGCATAGCCTACTGCTGACAACTATGAACAGGTCAGTGAACTGTACACTCTCATGTAGATTTTTTTGATTAAATATGAATCAATTTCATATGAATGATCCAATATTGATTCTTACAATCTCATGATACAGTGCAGTCAGGTAGCCTATGAATGATTTGTAAAATGTAGAAGTGGAGTATTTAGGCTACAACCTGCACAAAAAGGATTTTTTTTCACTTACATCTTTATTGACACACTATTTGTGACAATAACATGCCAGCTGTGATACAATAGTAACAAATCAACTAAGAAAAGCTTTTATTACAAAACTATCAAAACAAAAAGTCAGTTTGCCCATTTTCTGTCTATAGTTATGTTTCTTGGAGTCAAAGTTTTTGTGTTAATTTGTTTCATAAAATGTTCAAATGTAGCTGATAGCTGACATATGAACTGTGACATGTTTTTATTATTTTTCACATTATTCATCCAGCCAACTGTCTGCACATATCAGGCTGATGTCTCCACAACTCAAACGGTTCAGATGAATTGGTCTGCAGACTTTTAGTTTTCAGAGTTTCTGCCCTGTCTTTGCGCAAAGGGATATTCAAAGTAGATTGCACCAAACATAAAGGCCTACTTCACCAGTGGGAAGATGAAGGTGTGTTGAACTCTGAGATCCTATGCAGTATAAATGTGCAAACATTTAAAAAAAATCGGTTCATCCTAGCCTGAGAAAAGGCAGAAAGAGTGTTTTATGGTCTCAGTGTCTAACCCTACATTTTGCACAGTTGTGATGTCACACCTTAACAGGAGCATCTGGTTCTGACAGCCAAGGCCTTGTAAATGTGTAAATGTCATTTAAATGTGCATAATAATGAGTCTATTAGTATTCTTGGCAAACTGTTTTTGCACATAAGGGCCTAAAACAATGGGGATGTGTGCTGCATCCATATAAGGTCATGGTGCACAGTTTGGGCAAATGTGTCTCAATGTGTTAGATTTTTTGTTCACCTGTTGAATGTGGAAGAAAGTGAAGTTCGTAAGATAAACTCTGAGAATTGCTTCGCTTATGAAGATGTTTACGCCTCCACACTAGCGATAGCCAGAGGCATTATGTTGTTGTGTTATACATCCGTCTGTAGGTACGTTGTTTTGTCCGTCCATGTCTTATAAGCACTATATACACTCACCGGCCCCTTTATTAGGTACAGCACGTTGTCTTGACACGTCTACATGCCTAAATGCATCGAGTTTCTTCCATGTAGTTTGCTGATTAGCTATTTGTTTTACACTCAATTGAACAGGTGTGCCTAGTAAAGTGGCCGGTGAGTGTATATGAACACTTTGAAGGATCTTCTTCAAACTTTGCGCAAATGTCGACTCGGACTCAAAGATGAACTGATTCGATTTTGGAGGTCAAAGGTCACTGTGATCTTACAGATTGTGAAGCCGCAGTGCCCTTGTACCATATTGTAGCTTCT
Organism: Ammodytes marinus; assembly: GCF_949987685.1. Taxonomy (NCBI): domain Eukaryota; kingdom Metazoa; phylum Chordata; class Actinopteri; order Uranoscopiformes; family Ammodytidae; genus Ammodytes; species Ammodytes marinus. Next base: position 23,558,875 of record NC_137223.1, on the reverse strand, counting down.
TAGTAGCTTAACTTAAAGCATTGCCTACCTACTACTACTGCCACTGTACTTTCACCGTTCTTCAATTGTATGCCTTGCAGATATAACAGCCAGGTGGTATTTCTAGTTATTCCTTCTCTCCTTTTTTCTCTGAATTCATTGAGTTTCCCACTCACCACTTTGCCACTTATTTAACAAGGTTGAGACATTAGGTAATTTGCTGTTTAAAAAAATAATAACACACTGACAGGGCGTGTAGCCAGCGTGCAATCGGCAGCAGCAACAATAACACTGAAATGTTCAGCGTTGTTTTGCTACTGCATCACTCTGTTATGGTTACAGTCATATTCCTGACAGTTAGCCTGCTAGCCCCAACTTGAAAGCAGCTAGTCGGTTGCAACACACATGCAACCGACAAAGCGCCAGGAGCAAAGCCGCCTACACACTGTATGTAACATTTTCCAAAAACAAAACAAAATGACCTGTCAAAATGATGAGCTAATGGGTCTATAGTACTAAGCCACAGGTACATAAGGACATGGCTATGCAAGCAAAGGTGGGACTTTTTTAACCTTTATTTATACAGGTAAATCCCATTGAGACCAGAGACTCTTTTTACAAGGGCAAGACCTGTTCCCATTCCCACGTTACCATTCCACACATACATTCATACACCGATAGCAGCAGGCTAACTATCGACATTCACACGAGGCAAGGTTGGTGAAGTGTCTTGCCCAAGGACACAACAACCATGACACAAGTGGCAGGACGGGGATCGAACCTCCAACCCTTCGATCATTGGCCGACTCCCTCTACCACCTGAGCCACAGTCGCCCCCACACTTTGCTGATTTGGGTTGATGTATTGGACTTTTTATTGCTGATTTATGATTTAATTACTACTGGAGCCTGAACAAGCTGTAGCATCTTTCTGCAGAGTGTTGGAAAATATACAATAGCCTGTTGAGACGGATCCGCCACGCCAAGATTTGGACATTTTCAAATTACTGTATGTAGGAGGGTGTGACAGAGATATTGAGGAATTTCATTTACCAGTTTGGGATGAGATTGAAACGCTATGAAAGAGAGTAAGGTTTTCTCACAGTAAATGGTTAAATTTGGTGTCAAAAACTGTATGTATCAGTAACCTCCATCTTGAATTTAAAGGTGGAGTCAGTGATTCTGGAGAACGCTTGTTGTCAAAATAACTTTTTGTTTAGAGAAGTGAATATCTCCCTACGATCCGCTACCTGTCCGTACTGTGTGTGAACTGAAAAAAAAATCTAGTGTTAATACATAGCCTAAGCTCTGTAAACTGGCATGTAAACAAAGGGGCCCATCGTAGCTAGAAACATACCAGTTTACAGAGCCTAGGCTGTGTATTAATACTGGATTTTATTTTCAGCTCACACACACACAGTACATGTAGCGATCATGAGGAGATAGTCACGGATTTTGACAACAAGCGGTCTCCAGAATCACTGACTCTACCTTTTTAAAGTGCTCTCCTCACTGCTTCACCTGTGTATGTGTGGACTCAATATATACAAAGATCTTCAAGTCAGTATCTCAATCTCTTATATACAAAGAATTGGATTTTATTAATTATATACATCGCAACATTGTTGACATGGCAACTTGGGAAAGTTTAAAACAGCTTTCCCAGTATCTGAAGTCCACTTGGGTTTGACATTTTCGTGGACGTTGTTGAACATCATTTTAAAAAACCTCCTTGAAACACCAGAATGTGGACAGGTTTGTTTACACTGATAGTGAAGTAGGAAGCAGCATGGATAATTATTAGTTTCACATTGACAGTTGTAGATGAGAAGTAATGGGGGTGCCTGGACACTCACAGTCATTTCAAGTTGATGTGAAAGTTTAGTTTTCACATCTATTGCTGGGCTTACACCAGAGGACTTTTAAAAGACTTTGAAAAGACTGAAGACTGAAACCCTCTTACATCTAAAGACAATCAACTCACACCTGAAGACAACTAGTCATTAGTTTTCAGTCACAGAGTGAGATTTTGAAAAGACAGGGGTCTCATATTGCAAGACTACAACTAGATTCCTTTTGAGATTAATATTATTTCCGCAAACGCGATAGTGATTATTTAATAAAAAATAAGGTTAATTCAATATTCCGAGCGGGGGACTTCCTTTAGTTATTTGACCATCTTTATTTGCTGATCTTGTCCCCCAATAACGTTAACTCCTAACCCTGTATTTGACGGTAGAGTGTTCAGGTTGCGTGGCTGTCAGCCTGGTTCTCCCACCGAGGCTTCAAGGAAAAAGTGTCCGAAATAAGTGCCTACACGTGCGGACACAGGTCGCGACTAATGCCGCTCCTCCTGAGTCGTGCTTGGTGCATGCGAGAGTGTGACAGTGTTTACGTCATTTCGCTTGAGCCAACCCCCTAAGACTAGCGATAATATCAAACATGTTTGATAATGTCGGAACGTCAAGACGGGGAGAAGACTGGCTGAAATCGGGTCGGAAGACCACCATACACCAAACGACTGAGATTACGTGCGCGCCACAACTCCAGCAAGACCTCTGTGATTTCAGTCCGACATTGGAAGATCGTCTGCGACTGTCAAATCTCGTGAAAAGTCGTGTAGTGTAAGCCCAGCATTAGTTGAAGGTAAGGGTCTGTAGAACAATTTTGGTTTGAGTGCCAAGAAACCAGAGCACATTTCTTTTTATTTTGTCCACTTTCCAAAATGGCGACAATTAAAATCAAGAATTTTGTTTAAGGGTTAATTCAGGTTAAAAAAAGAAGAAGTTGGTCTGGTTTCTTGACAGAATTTAGTGCTGAAAATGAAACTTTCGCATCAACTTCAAATGAAAACATCAAGTTACCCATGCATGGCCCTCTCACTAAAGTTTAAATGTAACCACAGAAAGAAATGGACTTTGGAAAAAATGAAGAGACCACTCCAAATGTTCAGTGTCTCTCGTTTGACTATGTATAGGCATATGTTTGAGTAGAATGAACGTTTTGGTTTTATAATATAAACTATACTGACAACATTTCTACCAAATTCCAATAATTTTTTGTCATTAAGACCATTTTCAATAAGTAATGTAGAGATGAGGATTGAAGAAAAATCCAGACTGGTCTCTTAATTTTTTCCGGAGCTGTATATTGAAATCTTAATGTATATTTGTCAGTAATTGACTGTAGAGTTTCCTGAGTATTGAAGTAGAGCTACTGGATGCAAACAATCTAATGGTTAAAGGTACAGTACGCACACTTTTTTACAAGCTTACGCACAGTTTGTTTCTACTTTGCAAGGGCTGTTAAATGCATTAAAATACACTCACAAGCGATATGCCATTCATTTTATTCCTACACTCAAGTAATATTTATATACAGTAAAAGCAGCATGCAGTTTGAAAAGTAAATTTACAGCTCACAACATGCTTGGCTTGTATCCGTTTATTTACTATTTTTTACTGTAATTTGTTTTTTTTTACATTAGATCAAGGAATAGCAACTAAACATGAAGCCATATGAGTGGGCCAGCCAATCACACACACACACACACACACACACACACACACACACACACACACACACACACACACACACACACACACACACACACACACACACACACACACTCACACACACACACACACACACACACACACACACACACACACACACACACACACACTCACACACTCACACACACACACACACACACTCACTCACTCACTCACTCACTCACTCACTCACACACTCACTCACTCACTCACTCACACACACACACACACACACACACACTCACACGGTATCTCAATTTTACACACAATCTACTTAAATTCCATGTACACCAACACTGGTGTCTGGAGTTATTTTGACTGAACAACCCTCTCCAAAAAAAATTTAATTAAAAAACAAACGATTGAACTATAATTAAAAGTTATTGCTTCTATCTATCTATACAAATAAAATTGTCCAGCAGATAAGAGTGTGCTATTGTGCATTTAAGAGGGGAGGGGGGGGGGGGGGACATCTGGACTCAAATATGGGCGAATAAAGCCTCAAATAAACCACAATCGAGTGCCTCATTTAGTCAGATGACAGTTATAGCCACAGATGACTAACTGTATGGATGGAGTAATGTCTGGAAGCATTACCACATCAGGTGTGTTTCCTGTCTGCTTGACTATGTAATCTGTGTTGGAAGTGCTATAAACAAAACAAACAGCCCCTACCCCCTCAATTTTAAAGCTATAGTGCGTAACATTTTCATACAAAATAAATGTTGGTGTCATTCAAGCCATCGCCAAAACGAGTTGACACAAAGTTGATTAAGCCTGTCAGCTCCACAAAACTCTCTGTCTGTATTTCTCAGTCTGGCACTGGACCGACACTGGTGCAGGAGCTCAGAAAAAAATCCCCAAGAAGAGCCCAAGAAATGTTTCAGTTGTTGATTCTAACTCTAAGAAGAGAAAAAAACCTGGACGTACAGCAGAAGGTATAAAATCCATGTGCGACCACCGACAGGCTTTACATCACGTAGATGCGCCGACAGTGTTGTTGTAACTACCCAGAAACCCCCTCGTGGGAACAACAAAAGTTACACACTGTAGCTTTAACATTCCGCTTCAGGTTTTTTCTCTAATATCGGCGACGAGAATGTCTTAGTGGTCGTCGGCGACACTTGGCCCGACTCGGAAGTGATCAGCCTTTTCTGCACAGACACGGGGCAGAAAGTGGCGACGTAAGCGTTTTTGAACCCCGAGTTACAGAAGCAATAAACCACGGGGTCCAGCAGGCAGTCGATGTAGGACAACACCATCAAACTGTCGTAAACTTGCACCGCTACGTCCTCCGCCGCTTGCCATTTCTTGAGTCTTACGGCGAGTAGCACGGCCCTGGCTACGGTGCAGGGCAGGAAGCAGATTGAAAAGACAACAAGCACGGACAGGACCACCCAGACCGCTCGCCGGAGTTTGGTTTTCTCCCCGACGGTTTTCTTGTTGAGGCGGTTGACGATGCGCACGGTGCAGTAGACCAGGATGACGAACGGGATGATGATCTGGGTGAAGAAAACCACCTGGAAAGATAAAAAATAAAAAGTTGTTTTAGTATAATGGCAAGTTAATACAGGAAATCACCTTGTAATAACACATTATTTATTGAGAATATTAAGAATAAAACATTTAATTAATTTTCACTTCAATATGTAGGCCTAATCGTCTGCCGCATATTTACGGGTTTTCTCTGCCAGATTTTTGCCGGTCCAATCAGCGAACAGAGGGAGTGGCTGAGAACTATGACGTTGAGTTTCAGTTGTAGTCAGAAGCCGGCGCATGACATACATCACGACCAAACGTTATGCGATCGGTTGGCAGATCCAGAGTGGCACTGGGCAGATCCAATAGTTTTAAACTTCAACAGACACCCGCCTTCAAGTGAGTGAACGTTTGTCAATTGAGCGATTGGAAACCTTCTGTACAAATGAAATTAAATATGATGGTTTGATAGGACCAGGCTAGGAATAAACCCCTATACTTTATGTTATAATTGAATACAAAATGGTAGGGTCAAATCCCCACCATATTCAAATATGCTCAAATTTGTTGTTGTCTGTTGCGAGCTGTTAGAGAACTGGAGGGAAACATTTGAACGATTAGAGATAATAAACTGTAATCACTGTCGTCAGTGAAGGAAGTCAGTGTTTACGTATGAGGCTGTGTAAATAACTGTAGTTCCCTCTAAGTTTTGGAAATGTTTTTTGCTGTTTCTGAGTAGTGTCTGTATTTGTTTATGCGTCCATGGCAATAACAGGGTGTTTGGTTACCATGTCATATTTTACTGCTATGCGCATGCAAACTAAAGCAAATCTCTTTCTTTTTTGTTAACAATTTTTGGGCATTTTTCGCGTTATTAGACAGTTTGGAGGGACAGAGGTGAAATGGGGCAGAGAGGGGAATAACATGCAGAGAGCGACCCGGGCTGGATCCTAACCCGGGTCTGCTGTGAAGAGGACTGAGACTCAAGTTTGTATATTATACATTTTGTTATACAGTGGTGTGGAGTCTGGAAAAGAGGATTTTCATATCCTGTACCAGAATTCAATTAAAAAAAAACCTAGTCAGGGGGGGGGTTCTCGTGGCACATTGGTTAGAGCGTCCTCCCCCCCCCCCCCCAGCCCATAGAGGCTCAGTCCTCTTCACATCAGACCCAGGTCGTTCTCTGTATGTCATTCCTGTCTCTGCCCCATTTCATATCTCTCTCCAAATCTGTCTAATAAAAAAAAAATTAAAAAAATGCCCCCCAAAAAAAACCAAGTAAATAAACAAAGTCAATACCTCTCGTAAGGTGTCGGTAACATCATGATAGTAGGTCTCCACCTCCCGGCCGTGGCTGTTGCAGCATTCGAAGGTGTTGAGCATGGTGGGGATGGTGAGAGGCAGCAGCAGCACCCAGATGAAGATCGAGATCTGAGGAGTTTTCTTCAACACTTTCACAAAGTTCCTCCGTCCGAGATGCACCACGTTGAAATAACGATCGATGGACAGTGTTATGAGGAAAGCTATGCTGGCCCCGCGGTTTAGAAACAGCATAAACAGCATTGTTTTACAGGCTAGGTCGTCCGTGCTTCTCCTCTCGCCATGGAGGTAATGGTAGGCCTTAGCGGGTAGACATGCCACGAGTAAGAAGTCCGCCACCACAATGTTGAACAGGAATATGCTTTTGTTCTTCCAGAATTTGAACCTAAAGGACAAGAAAAAGGCAGGTTTAGTTATATAGCACAAATCAATAAACAAGGCAATTCACAAAAGGGCTTAAAATACATTAGACTTAAAGGTGAAGTAAGCGATTTATTTATGTTAATATAAGTGTTAAATCGCTCTTTATTCGTACAGTGATCACTTATATAGTGTGCGCTTTTCATAAAGCTGATCTCTCAGTCACTCGCTCTGCATGTAATCGTCAAATAAACTTTTCGGGGATCCCACTACTGATATCCAATCAGAAGAGAGAACGCTACAAACCGGCACCCGTCTCACTGCCGGTGCACGCGCAGAGCGACAGATGGGTGAATGTGTATGCGCCTACAATGGTGGAGCAGGTAAAAACCTTCCCAATGTCTGTTTTTTTTTTTTTTTTTTTTTTTTTTTAAGATAAGTTTTTGGCATTTTCAAGCTTTATTAGACAGTACAGAGTTGAAATAGAGAGACAGAGAGAGAGGGGGGGATGACCTGCAGTAAAGGTCCACGGGTCAGATTTGAACCCGCGACCACTGCAACGAAGGCCGGAGCCAATATGGTACGCGCTCTATCCACTACACCACCGGAGCGCCCCGCCAATGTCTGTTTTGATGGTTTTTATCATGTTTTATCACACTTATGGATCTGAGATGATGCTTGATAACTTGCTTATGTGGTGACGTAGGGACGAGGGAGGGGACTGCTAACTGCAGTCACTGAGGAAGTTCGCTAAACCGACCATTCCGCTTACTGAACCTTTAAAAAAATATTGAAATAGCATTGTAATAGATAATAGAAACAAAGGGGGAAAACAGGCAGTTTTAAAGATTGTACTTAAAGGTGCTCTGAGGAACTTTCTGTTTGGGTTCATTCTAGCGGCCCCTTTGGACAAAAGCAGTAGTGTTTTTACTACGCCAGCTGTTGTTCCTGGGTGAGCGTAACTCATGACAAAGGCATTAAGAAAAACTATCTAAAAATAGCATTCTTTGCACTGATGGTCTCGTTTGCTGTAACATGTCATTTATGATCATCAGATGGAACATAAGTCTGTTTCAGAAATATTTGAAAGTTCCTTGTAGCACCTTTAAAAGACAATACAAACAAGCTAATAAAAAAGGAAGTAATTGACAAAACTGTTGTCTTAATTACATTTTACTGGCAAAGTTTATTTTGTCTAAAGAATAAACAGAAGTACCTGTGACGGTAATCCCCATTGTTATATCCTATCAGACACACCCAAAACAATCTCTGCACACCTCTCTTTCAAATGAAATCACCCATGAAACTGATGCACTCTTACTACTTCCTTTAGTTTACTAATCTTGATTTTTTTTTTTTTTTAAGATAATTTTTTGGCATTTTCAAGCTTTATTAGATTACATATTTGAAATGGGGAGACAGAGAGAGAGGGGGGATGACCTGCAGGAAAGGTCCACGGGAAGGATTTGAACCCACGAGTATTTTATATACAGATCAATGCATGCATGATTTTCTATACTAATATGATGTTTTATATTGAATTTTTCTAGTTTATTTTGCTACTGCTTATCTTTTTCTAGTGTATATTTCAATGGAGGAAATAAAAAAAAAAAAAAAAAAAACACAGACCCTGCTAGACTGTTTCTTGCTTGGCACCTTTTCAGTTCTGTCAGAGATATTCTTTTAATCTACAGAACAGCTTGTTCCCCATTTCACATGTGTATCTGATCATCTAAAGATAGTCTCGCACACTAAGACTAAACTACAGCTAGGAGGTAGTAGCCTTATCTCATGGTAGCACACAGAGGTACATACAGACACAGTTGTGTTCAAAATAATAGCAGTGTGTTTAAAAAAGTGAGGCAAGATCAAAATCCTTATCATAGCTTTTATTTCCAAACACGCAAATGCATTGGGGACATTGCACATTCTATTCCAAATTGAAATGTGAAGAAACATTTGTCAAATGTTTCTTCATCTTTACAGAAAGTGAGGAAAAAGGAATAATAGACTGCTCAAAAAAATAGCAGCTTGAATGGGGGCCGCAGACAGTTTGTCAGACGACCCCCAAACACTGAATTCAAGCCACAGTACACTTTGAAGACAGTGAAGCATGGTGGCACAGGCATCATGTTATGGGGATGTTTCTCATACTATGGTGTCGGGTCTATTCATCGCATACCATGGATCATGGATCAGTTTGGATACATTAGAATACTTGAAGAGGTCATGTTGCCTTATGCTGAGGAAGAAATGCCCTTGAAATGGGTGTTCCAACAAGTCAACGACCCCAAACACACCAGTAAGCGAACAATTAACGTTATGGAGTGGCCAGCCCAATCCCTGGACCTTAATCCAATAGAAAACCTATGTGGTGACATCAAAAATGCTGTTTTTTGAGGCAAAACCAAGAAATGCAGAGGAATTGTGGAATGTAGTCCAATCGTCCTGGGCTGAAACACCTGTTCACAGGTGCCATAATTTGGTCGACTCCATGCAACACAGATGTGAAGCAGTTCTCAGAAACAGAGGTTGTACAACTAAATATTAGTTCAGAGATTCCTAGGAAAGCTAAATCTTCATGCATTTTTCAGTTGATACAGTAAATGTTTGAGTTGTAAAGAAAAATGCAGACTGCTATTTTTTTGAACAGTCTAAAATTCCTTTTTCTTCACTTTCTGTAAAGAAATAGAAACATTTGACAAATGTTTCTTCATATTTGGATTTGGAATAGAATGTGCAATGTCCCCAATGCATTTGCGTGTTTGGAAATAAAAGCTATGATAAGGATTTTGATCTTGCCTCACTTTTTTTAAACACACTGCTATTATTTTGAACACAACTGTATGTATTTAAAGTGACAACCTAAATGTGCAACAGACTTTAGAATGACCATTTAAAATATTATAATTATTATTTTTTTTATCATTACAGCAATTTGAAAATAGTCATATTGAGTCATATGCAACTTAGACAGCAACCCATTGAAGGAAAGCTTTACGTTAACAACAAAAAGCGCTTTGGGGCTGAGAAAATCAGCTAAAAAGAACTTTATAAGTCAAGTCCATTTACGGACAACACAGCAAGACAACTTTTTTTTATCTATCTACATTTGAGAATCCAAACTTTTAAAGGTTTAAAGGTTTTTGTCAAAATCAATGAATATCTCCTAATGATCCACTACCTGTTTGTACTATAACTGCGGTGAAATAAAAGTGGTGATAAGACACAGCCTAGGCTCTGTAAACTGGTAGGTAAACAAAGGGTATGATGTAAACAAATAGGGGGCACACTGTAACTAGCAACCTGCCTGTTTACAGAGCCTAGGCTATATATTAACACTGGATTGTTTTTCGGGCGGATCGTGAGGAGACTTTCACTGATTATGACACAAAGTGATTTTGCCAATAAGCAGAATCTCCAGAATCACTGACTGCCCCTTTAAAAAGAGCCACTTTTTGGAGCATGCATCTATCATGGTCTCTTCATGCAGGCTGTCGTTAGGCGGCAGTGGTTATGAAAACCCAGCCAGTGTAATCTATCACCCATTCACTTTGTGTCTGGATTCTGGATTCTGTGAAATCATTTATTGACAGTGACAGTGGGGCAGACGCTAACCGTTGCTAGGTGACAGTTACATCATTGGCATAAACTTCTGCTTCTGAGAAATGCGTTAGATATACAGGTCATAGAAAGTTCTAGAAATAAGAAGTAGTAGGTGAAAGGTTCAATCTACTTAAGAATACTATCATTTACAGATCCATTTCATTATTTCTTTATTATTTCATTCATATTCATATTATAACTACCAAAAAACATAACTTCTAGCCCATTTAAATAGCAAATACACCTTTTAAAAGTCTACAAGTAATTGTCTGTTGTCTTTATTTTATGTTTCGGACCCCAGGAAGACTATAGCTGTCACTGGAAAAAAATCCAGACTGGTCTCTCAATTTTTTTTCCAGAGCTGTAGGTTTAATTTGAACACACATTTTGATTAACAAAGGCCATTGTGACTGTGTAAAATAACCCAACCATACAGTATGGCCTATCTATCCACCTCAGTTGTTTTGTATGAGTTAACGTATGAAGGGAGGCGCAATATACCTGCCATGCCTGAACTACCTGCATATCTGCATTACATCGCGTCTGGATCATTCAAGCGCAATCTACATATTTCTGCTGCCGTCTATAGTGCTATGTAACACAGGAATGCCAGGTATACATAAGATTTACATGCACGCACACACACACACACACACACACACACACACACACACACACACACACGCACTCGGGACGCCCTGAATGCCATTACATACAGTATCTCTTTGTGGTTATAGTCACTGTATGCTCTGTGCAAACACTCCATGGCTTAAAAACCAGTAACACTCACGCAAAACCCTCATTTAAATACCACTGCCTCTACCATGTTATACTGGAAGATTAGAATATTGATTGATTGATTGATTGTCTTTATTTCGAACATGTAAGCAATAAAAACAAAGTTAAAATAAATAAGGAAAATAAAAATTGTGGAAAAAAAAACAGCCACACTTTCCACATGCTTGAAAGGGGGTAAGAGGAAGCAAAACGTATCTAGTCCTATCCCTTAACAGATCAATACCTCACATTAAGACCATTAGATATATAGACTCTCTCTCTACTCCACAGCCATTTCCCTATTACATTCAGAGGAAGGGATAAGGCAATTTACACAATGATGTTTATTTCTATATATTTATCTGGTGATATTGCTGTTATAGATTGCCAAGATCATTGCATTTTTTATGTCCTGTTTCTTTGCCTTTCTATGTTTTCTTGCTGCAAAACAAATTGCCTCTCAGGTTGAAGTTGATGGTGCATGTTTGCACCTGTTGGCAATTGCACAACTTTTCTTAGTTGATCACCTACAAAACACCCATCAATCAATCTTGCAAATGTTAGAATGACAGTCTAATGTGGCACTCTTTATTTTTGGGATCTTAGTGATTTGGGATCTGGCCATAACTGTGCTAAATGCCTGCAAAATACCACCAGAAGATAAGTCACGGCCAACAGCAGTTTTTAGGTTCAAGTTCTTGGCTTTACTAGATACATTGCAAGTTCAAAGTTGTCCCTTTTCTGAAAGCTGAGCACCCTAATTCATCCATGTTATTAAAGGTGCACTATGCAACTTTGGGTGTGTCAGAGAAGTGAACATTTTCTAAGGTATGTTCTTATAACTGTATAAACAAACTTCCCTCACAGGAAAATGTGATCCCTTGAACACTGTTTGAAGTCAGAAAAGCTTCCTGAAAAGTTACTGTTTCACTGTTGTCGTTTACAGCAGCAGGGCCCACAGTTTGGTTCACAAACATATTCTAGTCTTACGTTTGGTTCCAGGGTGCCTAAACAATAATTTGGTTTTGATTTATAATGATACAATTATAGTATACTAAGAATTACATGTAGAGAAAATCTCTTTTGTAGCTAACTTGCTAAATAACTAACTACCTTACCAACATAATACCTTCATAGAATAAAGGAGTATGCAGTGATTTAGAGATTGTGTTTTTCACATACCTGAATATGAAGACGTAGAGCACAGACAGATTGAGCGGCAGACCCAGGACAAACTCGGCTATCATGATCCCGGACAGCGCCTGGTATGTGAACTTATACGGCACGTCGCAGTGGTCTATGGTCGCGTTTACAGAAGACATGTTCAGTCGCCTGTACATGAGTCGTTGTGAAGTCAACACGGCTTCCACACAGCAATAGGATGAATTGAAGTACAAAAAAAAAAAAAATTAAAAAAAAAGTCCTATAGAGTGTTGTAACAAGGGTTAAAAGAGTTTCCTTGTAGGCATTGCAAAGTTATATTAAATTCCTTAGATATTGCTGTAGAATCTTGTCTCCTCGAGGCACTTTTTCTCGTTGCCTTTCTCACTGAGAAACGTCAACAGTCAACAGTCTCCTTTCCGAGAGGCTTTAAGTGATTCTAGAATGCAGCTGGTCGTGCCAAAACATGCTGGAGAAAAAAAATGCACTTGTTGTAACCGAAGAAGAAGCATACAATGAAGAAAAAAACAAAAAAAAAACACCCAACTGAATATAGAGTAGAGAGGTAGTGAGACGTCCTGTCTTTCTGTGTGAGTGTGTGTGAGAGTGTGTGAGAGAGTGTGTGAGTGTGTGTGGGATCTCTTTTGGTGTGAGGCTGCCACGGATCGTGCAGAGAGGAAGTATTTATAGTCAGCTGGAGGTGTGGTTTAAAGAGAGAGAGAGCTTTGAAGTTGGAACCGACTCAGAAAAACATGGTGTTAAAGATGCATGTTTAAAAGTGTAATATGATTCTTTACGTTTTTGTACAGTTTTAACTTGACAGGGGTAGTGTGTGTGTCTATCTATCTATCTATCTATCTATCTATCTATCTATCTATCTATCTATCTATCTATCTATCTATCTATCTATCTATCTATCTATCTATCTATCTATCTATCTATCTATCTGTCTATCTGTCTATCTATCTATCTGTCTATCTGTCTATCTGTCTATCTGTCTATCTGTCTATCTGTCTGTCTGTCTGTCTGTCTGTCTGTCTGTCTCTCTATCTAATCTAGTTTCATTTGCTTCTGCTGAACAATCCCTTGTTGCAACTAGTCTCATGACATTCTGATTTAGCAGATATCGTATCGATCAAATAGTTTTTGTTATTGTTCATTGTATTACAGAGAAAGGATGTATTGTTGTTTCAAGGGTTTTCCCAGGTGATAAATTTAAAGGTTGTGAAATTCCTCAGGTAGCTGTCTAGTTCCAAACCGCTGCATCAGGCCTGCACATGTCTATTACATGGGTGTTTATGATAACATTGTCTTCTAAGAAAAATCACATATCAAGTCTCAAAGTGCAAGATCAGCTTTATTGATAATGCCCTTACTGTATATTCATGCTTGAGTACAGCTATTGAGAAAAGCTTAAAGGTTGAGTCAGGGATTCTGGAGAACGCTTGTTGCCTAAAGGTGCGAACACACTAGGCACTTTACACGCGTACAGACGCGTATACAATCGGCCGTTTTTCCATAGGGAACCATTGGTTTACGCGCGTACATGGCGCGTAGGTGCGGCACTCGCGCTAAAGCAACATTTTAGCCGCGTTAGCCGCGTATGAGCCACGTATATACGCACCTACGCAGCTACGCGAGGAGTTCAAAAAATTGAACTTTTTACGCTCCTACGCGTGACGATTAGCCACGTTGGCCAATCAGCTTGACCCGACGTCACATACATTGGCAGGGTCGGAGAACAGTGTACACAGAGGCTGAGAAACACTGAGGAGGAAAATGTATTGCGGGCGGCCGGTGCTGTATGAAGCCGCTCGGGGTTAGAAGACGTGGGGAAAGTAAACCAGGAGAGTGGACTTCCTGGTTAATTCAGTGAATATGTGCGGCTGTGCTTTAGCCGATGAACCAAGTTAGCGCCGTATAGCATTAGTTAACTCACCCTGTTGTGTGCGGGCGGCTAGCGCCTCATATTATGAACCCAAACATGACAACTGTCCGCGGGACTTTCACGACAAGTACACGAAGCACCGGTGTTGATCTACGCCAGCCACGGTCCCCTGTCACAGCCAGGTAGGGTAATGTTGGCTACTTGCCTTTATGTTGTGCCGCCGTGCACCGATGCTGCTGTAACTGTGTTTGTTATGTAGCTGCCGTGAATATGCAATGCTGTTTTAATGATAGGCTATTTGTGCTGTTCAGTTTGTCTTTTGGCACAGTTGTTGGCCGTGTTGTTGTTGTTTTTGTGCGGACATGCACGCTGTTGTGTCGGGTCGGTTCTGATCGCAGCCATGGTTGATAAGGGAAATACAATATCGGGAGGGAGACTAGGCACGTTACGCGCGTATAACCATTTTTGACACAAAATGATCAAGCAACATTTTAGCTGCGTTACGCACGTAAATCTTACGCGTGTAAAGTGCCTAGTGTGTTTGCACCTTTAGAATCACTTTTTGTCAAAATCAGTGAATATCTTCTCCTGTGTATTGTGTGTGCTGTGGGCTGAAAAAAAAAATCCAGTGTTGATACAAAGCCTAGGCTCTGTAAACACTAAACAGGCATGTTGCTAGCTACGGTGGGCCGCCTTTGTTCTTTGTTCACATACCAGTTTACAGAGCCTAGGCTGTGTATTAACACAAGATTTTTTTCCACTGTACGGACAGGTAGCGGATCGTGAGGAAATATTCACTGATTTATGACGAAAAGTCATTCTAACAACAAGCGTTCTCCAGAATCACTGACTCCACCTTTAAATTTAACACGTAGACCACTGATACATACAGTTTTTGACAACAATTGTAATCATTTACTGAGAGAAAACCTGACTCTCTTTCATAGCGTTTTATGTTATCCCAAACTAGTAAATACAATTCCTTGATATCTCTGTCACACCCTCCTACATACAGTCATTTGAAATGTCCAAATCTTGGCGTGGCGGATCCGTTGCTGACTTGATACATCATGTTTGGCCTGGTTCTGTTGAAAGATATCTTCTGTTATTAATGTTCCAGGAAAATAGCACGTTTTTTTTTTCTTGGCCAATTCCACTAGTTCAGTGGAAGTATTTATCAGCACATGATCGCCACATGGCAGGAATCATTAATGTCGTTACGATTCTTAAGAAAAGGAATAAAACTGCAGGGGGGGAGCATGTGGTGTAGTGGTTATAGCGCCCCCCCCCCCCAATACAGGCTCAGTCCTCTTCACTGCAGACCCGGGTTAGAATCCAGCCTGTGGTCGTTCTCTGCATGTCATTCCCCTCTCTGACCCATTTCATCTCTGTCTCTCCAAACTATCCAATAAAAACATACAAATGCCCCCAAAAAGTGCTGGTTTGCAGCTTAAAAAGTACATTTTGCAAACGCAGTAATGTCTCATCCCTGCCTCCCTCGATGATGGAGGTTTGTGTCTAGACAGAAATAGCTGTTCAGAGATTTTGACAAAACATCTGTTCTTTCTTCATAAGATTTATGCATCTTGTTAAACGTGTGTGTGTGTGTGTGTGTGTGTGTGTGTGTGTGCGTGTGTGCGTGTGTGTGTGTGTGTGTGTGTGTGTGTGTGTGTGTGTGCCCTATAGCAGTCAAAGAGATTTGAAGGACATTTTCTTCATACTTTGTGTTACCATGTGGGTTTGCTTAGACGAACACTCCACACACAGAAATCCTCTCTCAAAATGTTCAAAACAGCATTGTCGACTTATTAAAATGACACATTTACTCACTAATATTTTTTATTGAAAGCATTTGTGCATAAGTTTTGAAATGTATACACAATGTGGAAATGGTTAAATGTTTTTAATGGTGCTCCAAGGAACTTCTTGCACCCCCTTTGGACAAAAGTGGTAGTGTTTTTTTTTTTACTATGCCAGCTGTTGTTCCTGGGTGAGCGTATAGTATACCCATGACAAAGGCATTAAGAAAAAACTATATAAAAATAGCATTCTTTGCTCTGATGGTCTCGTTTGCTGTTACATGTCATTTACGATCATCAGAGGAAACATGAGACTGTTTCAGAAATATTTAAAAGTTCCTCGTAGCACCTTTAAATCACACCGTTTGGATGAGTTATGTTTGGTGCTCTGTGGGCGGCCTCGTTTAAAGGGTTGGATGAAGTTTTAAAAATCTTGTTCCATTTTAAGTCAAACATTATCTATGTATCCTTCTGTACCTCTTAGTGTCAGACAACAACTGTAACACCTAACAAGACAAAATGCTAATGATTTACACTTCTTTGCAACTTACATAAGCCGTGCACTTACCAGTAGCTGACTTTTTTATACATTTTTTTTTATATAACTTTAGTTTTTGAATTTCTGAGACTTCATGTGAACATACTGTATATAAATCTTCATCGCAGATTCAAAGTTGAAACATAATTCAAAGAGCAAGCAATGCAACGTTGTCCATGTTGTCAACGTTCTTAAAGTTTGTTCCACTTTGTCACGCTATGTTCCAGGCATGGTGTAATATTGCACAAAGTAACCCACATTTAGTTGTGCAACAGAACGAGTGTCTGAACACTGTGGATGTATTTACACATGTAGTCTGTTGCACCTGTGGCCACAGCAGTGCATTTTCAAATACACTGACGTCATAACATTGTTCCTCTTTCATATGACATAATGGAATTAAAGGTGCTACGTGGAACTTTTAAATATTTCTGAAACCGTCTCATTTTTCCTCTGATGATCATGAATTACATGTAACAGCAAACGAGACCATCAGTGCAAAGAATGCTATTTTCATATAGTTTTTCTTAATGCCTTTGTCATGGGTACGCTCACCCAGGAACAACAGGTGGCATAGTAAAAACACTACCGCTTTTGTCCAAAGGGGGTGCAAGAGTTTACACAAATGGAAAGTTCCTCGGAGCACCCTTTAAGAAATACACTTATAATTCTGAAACCCCTTTTAGAAGTAGGACGATCAATAGGACTTAAATGTGCAAATACAGAGAGATAACGCAAGATGAATGTGGTTTATTTTATGCATGAATAGTGTCATAGCAAAGGGAAGTATACAAACAGAGGCATAGTATAGATAAGTACCTTAAAAGAAAACTGGTTGGGCGCCTTTCCTAGAAAGTAAAGACAAAGAAATTAAAATTAAAGCACTTCATAAGTTTGACTATGAGAAGTGTGCTCTTTCAAGGATCTACTGTGAGTGTGCTGAAAAAAGAAGGCCACCGTAGCTAGCGACATGCCCGTTTACAAAGTCTAGGTTGTGTATTAACACCAGATTTTTATTCAGTACAGCAGGGGTGGCCAACCCGCGGCTCGCGAGCCGCAGCTCTTTGCCCAGCTTCGTGCGGCTCTTCAGTTCATATCAAATTATGTGATTATAATTTTTTTTTTTTTTAATACTTTTTTTTTGTGGGCCTATGTGTGTGCATGTTCGCAAACGTTTCATGCGGCTCTTACGTTCGTTTTACATGTTGTCTATTATTTCATTTTTTATTTTATTAATGTGTAGGCCCTATGTGTATGCCTGTTCGCAAATGTTTCATTGAGGACGCAACATAACGTTCGCAAACGTTTGGTGCGGACGCAACATAAAACTGCCCGCTCAGCTTGGAGGGAGGTTTTCCGTGAGTAAACTATTTGTGTCAAGTTCGCTCCGAAACAGAGTGGGAGAGTTTATATTTTTTGTTGAACGTTATGGCAGGCCATTCTGCCTTATATGCCAGGTGTCATTTGCGCATTTCAAGGCTTCAAATCTTCGGCGCCACTTCAGCTCTCTCCATGCTAAAAGTAAGTCCCACAAAGCAACATGCATAGTAAGAGAAAAACGATATTTTAAATTGTTATATTTTTGTTTGTGGACTTGGTTGAACTGAGAGTTTGTGTGTGAGGCAGTGCACACAATGTTCATTGTTGAAAATGACTGCCCTGTCGTCTTTAGTACTGTAGGAGTCCAGTCCTGTCATTATCACAGGGGCGGCCTTAACGATCTGGGGGCCCGTTTCAAATCCTAGTGTGGGGCCCCCTGTTTTTTTTTTGTTTTTTGTTTTTTAATAAATAATGCTTGTGCATGCATGTGCAAGCTCCCCGCGAAAATAAAAACGCCCCCTCCCCCCTGAAATCTTACTGGCCACCCCAGTGCCCTCCTCCCCCAGTTCAAATGTTATTTTTTATTTTCATTTTATTTTTTTAATTAAATTTTTTTCCTGATATGTATCCTAGTTCGGAGATGATATGTATTTTTTTTTCTTTCTTAACTTTTTTTGATAGGTAGTTGCCAAGTTAATCACACAAACACTCCAATCCACTGATATGAGATCAGTTTGCAATTTTCAATTACTAAATTAATGGTAGGACTGTGGCCACTAGAACTGGTCTCTGGTCAGCAAAGGTCTTGAAAACAGCATAAGTGTGCTTGTGACATGCATGTGTATAGGCACGTGTCCCAGCAGATTTTTGAAATCTGAATAAAAAAATTAAAGTTTGTAGTTAGCGAGTGTAACATGTTCTTAGCAAGGGCAGACTTTCATAAATAAAGCTTTATTTTTTTAGCAAGATATTTGGTCAAAAGCTAGTGGTCATCCGTCCCTTTGTCCAGTTGTTAGGCATCTGGCTGCTAGCAAGTTATGTTGTCTTGCTAATTTTACTATTCATCTGAGCTGAAATAAATATTGACTTTTTCCTTTATTATCTTTGCCAGAATGCACCAGAATGCTTAGATTACATGTTAAAAACACAAAAAAAATCTTCTGGGGGGGATGCCCCCAGATCCCCATTCAGGGGTTTAGTTTTCTGACAAACATTACAATGGATACTAACATGATTTGGGCATTTGGGATTATAAATCATCTTTGAATTGGTTGTACAGCATATCACATGCTATTCATTCAGGGGTGCGATGGCCACCCCACTCTAACTCTGTGGCCCACCTTGGCCACCCCCAGTCAAAATTTCCTGGAATCGCCACTGTGTGTACCCGTGTGTACGATGTGGGTCTTTGCAGTAACACAGTAAAAAATGTGGCTGTTTGTCTCTGACTGGTTGGCCACCCCTGCAGTACAGAAAGGTAGCGGATGGTGAGGAGATATTCACTGATTTTGACAACAAGCATTCTCCAGAATCACTGACTGTACTGTTAATGTTGCTTGTATTATAACTTCAATCTCTAAGAGAACATATTGTAGGTACTTTTCGTCGTATGTAAAAACACGTCTGTTAGGTTTAGAAAATAGTTTTGTTCTTTGGGCGTGGTGTGAAATATCTCTTACAACGTAATACAATCCACAACCACAAAGTATGCCCTTGATAATTAGCCCAAAGATTGTCTTACAAACACACACACACATGCACACACACACACACACACACACACACACACACACACACACACACATGCACACACACACACACACACACACACACGCACACACACACACACACACACACACACACACACACACACACACACACACACACACACACACACACACACATTCTCTCTCACAACTGTTAGACCATTTAGAAACACATGTCTTAATTTGCTCCTGTTAAGTATAGGGTAACCCCAAAGGTCAAGTATGGGACCTCTGTATATTTGCTCCTAATATGTTATTAACAGAAATTGACATCCCTTTCACTGCTGTCCTGTCAACTCTTACTCAATAAGGCCTAGTTTTGAGAAACTTGATTCTGAAATGCCAAATACATTTTCTTCAGTCGAGCTAAACCCAAAACATAACATGTTGTTATTGGCTCAGCAAGCAGCACAACGATGCAACTACTTCCAGCTACTTGGAGCCTGACTGAGATCGTTAAGTCTGCCCTTATACACCATAACATCACTTCAAACACACTCTGGAAGCCAATGTCAAGTGGTTTGAAACATTAGTGTGTTCAAACCTGTAGAAGCCTGTCAGTATATTGCATGGTCTGATGATGCCAGTTTTTTTTTTATATATTTATGCAAATAAAAGGCTGCTTCTCTAACCCAGTTTTGGTGAGACATCATTCTGTATCCTTAAAATACCTAAGTGTGGTGGAAAATTCAAAATAAATCATTTTCAAAATTGATAAAAAGCACGTTTGTACAACTATGGAATAAATAACTAAATACATCTTCACCTCATCACTTGATATTGTGGAAAGACTTGAGGCAGTGGTGGATGATGAAGCCATCTTTAGCTTCTTGTCATTTGAAGGCCACCGTAGCTTGTGTACATTTATTGAACTGGAATGGGTTAAGCAAAGGGAGCGTTGCAATCTAGAATCTCACCACTAGATGCCGCTAAAATACTCTGATATTACACACTGTACCTTTATTATAATATCCCTGCATGTTAAGTGTCTGTATCCTTGTCAAACCTTAGTATAGTGGAATTCCAGACAGTTGATAAGAGCATGTTTGTACAAGTTTTGTAATATGCTTCTCACAGATTATATTACTGTCAAGCTGATGCCAAGATTTCTCTATTAATTTACTAACAAGGCACAGAGTGGGTCTGACTCCTCAACTTAACTCAACAGCTTGTATCCCTATATGACCCGACACCAGACAGACAGACAGACAGACAGACAGACAGACAGACAGGCACGCACTCACTCTCTCTCTCTCACTCTCTCTCACTCACTCACTCACTCACTCACTCACTCACTCACTCACTCACTCACTCACTCACTCACTCACAGACACACACACACACACACACACACACACACACACACACACACACACACACACACACACACACACACACACACACACACACACGCACACACACACACACATTTAATATGTAGCAGGCAGAGTGAGACAGGGCTTTTAACATGAGAAAACGCCCAAGGCTTTCAAACGCCCCTTTCAAAAGGAAACGCAGCAGACTGAATCAATAGCTCGTTTGTTTTAAATATAGGCCTCGTATTTGCCTTCTATAAATGTGGTTTGTCTAGTACTTTAAACTCTTTGTTGTTGTCTTTCCTAACACTGTGTAACTTTGTGTTGATAATGAGTGATATATTAAAGGTGCAGTGTGTAATATTGGGAGCCTTTAGCGTCATCTAGTGGTGAGATTCTCGGTTGCAGGTTTTTGTCACTATACCCTTCCCCGATCCGAGAATTTACAGAAGCTACCGTGGCATTTAAGGACAAGAAGCTGTACATGCTCTGGTCTTGTCAAACCTTGAGTATTGTACAATTATCTGGTCATCGGTAAACAAAAAAGACTTGCATAAACTTCAGGTATAGCTCAGAACAAAGCAATGAGCTGTTGGCAATGAGCTGCCCCATTCACACTAACACTGATGTAATGCATTCTAGCCTTTCATGGCTCACAGTAAAACAAAAGATCTCTCTTAATCTCTTGATGTTCCTAAGGTCAGTCATAACCACCAAAAGACCTGCCTTCTTCGCTGAAGGTTTAGTCAGTGTGTCTGACACACAGGGTCATAGCACTAGAGGAGCAAGTAATGGACATCTAGCTTTACCTAGGCCGAGGTCCAATGTACTTAAACATACTATAATTTACAGATCAAGTTCATTATGGAATGAACTGCCAAAAAACATTACTTCTAGCATAAATAGCAAATACAACTTTTAAAGAGTCTGCAAAAAACATCTGGTCCATATGTAATGTATACATTTTCAATGTTGTCATATCTTTTTGTAGCTTTCTTATCTTTTCTTTTCTTTTGTTATATTTGTAATTATGATGTTTTTTAATCATAGTGTTGTGTAATATTGTTGTTGTTATTTGTCTATTTCGGTTTGACATAATGTCAAACAAGTGATTGTCTGTTGTCTATATTGTATGTTTCGGACCCTAGGAAGACTAGCTCTCACTAGTGTGTTGCTAATGGGGATCCTAAGAAATGAAAATCAAAGCTATAGTTTCTAAAGATCAATCAATCAATATCCTTTATTTAACCAGGTAAAATTCATTGAGATTAAAATCTCTTTTTCAAGAATGACCTGGCCAAGACGGCAGCACCATGATACAATAAGAACAATCAACCACAATTCTCATGCACCACATTCAACGTCAGGTAAAGTACAATACAAGATCAGGGACAAGTCACAAGACTATATGAAGATTGAAACGAGTACAGTTAAAAATTAAATAAATAAACTGATGACATTATCCACCACTGCCTCAAGTCTATCAACAATATCAATATGTATTTAGTTATTTATTCTATTCTTTTCTTGTTTTGCCATAATCGAGCGGCCCCTAGCTTATCTATTTGGTTGTTAATTCACACCATGGAGCTAAGTCAACTCACCCTGCGCTCACAACAAAGTCCCACATTGCTCAGACCAAAGCAGTTTTTTTCAATGGGGAACGCGTTTGCACTCTCCTAGGCAGCTGCACCAGCCATAGGAGCCTGAACTGACCTGATTTTACTTTTTGTGTTTGAAATGACGGTGGCGCCAATACCAGTATATTGAAGGAGAGGTATTATCTTGTTCAATGCGTTATCTTTCGCTACTTCTAAAAACATTTTAAAGGTGCACTATGTAACTTTGGATGTGTCAGCGAATTGTACGTTTTCTATGGTATATTCTCATAACTGAATAAACAAACTTTCCTCGCAAGAAAATGTGATCCCTGAAACACTGTGTGAAGTTAGAAAGCTTCCTGAAAAGTTACTAGTTCACTGTTGTTGTTTACAGCAGCAGGGCCCCACAGTTTGGTTTACAAAACATATTCTAGTCTTACGTTTGATTCCAAGCGCCTAAAAATAAATTAGTTTTAATTTATGATAGAATTATTCAAGACTAATAAAATACATGTGAAGAAAATATATATGGTAAACTAACTGCAGGCTCTTCAAATGTAAACAAATCCCCCTCCCCTGAAACTGCATAGTGCACCTTTAAACATGGCAACTATAGTCTTGGGAAAAAAATGCTTTACACAACATTTACATAAGTGTGCTTTACGTTGAGTAAACGGTGCGCTTTCACAACTGGTGTGAAATATACATTTGTCCATCCATGTTGAAAGGAGAACCACAGGCCTCAACTTATTGTGGGCAAGTTGACATGTAGTAAAAAGAGAAAAAGTGTGTTACGTGATGTCCGTGCGTGCCTTGCATACATACAGCTGTCACTGCCCTTTATCTTTGCACAGATAACAATCCTTTAACAACTTATCTGTTCTTCATTTCAAGCAGCGTCCCTTCAACCAACCATGACTTTATTTATGTTATTTATGTTGGGCTGCAGTGGCGATATGTGTAGGGCGGTCTTCCACTGGGTTGCAGGGTCGGAGGTTCGATCCCCCGTCTCCCCGCCACATGTCCAAGTGTCCCTGGGCAAGACACTGAACCCCACATTGCTCCTGATGGTTCAGAGAGCGCCTTGCATGGCAGCTACTGCCATCGGTAAAATGAGTGAATGTGGTTAGAAATGTAAAGCGCTTTGGGGCTGAGAAAATCGGCTAAAAAGCGCTAAATAAGTCAAGTCCATTTACCATTTTATTGTTACCTCTTCCTCCTAGAATGTCCGGGCAGAGATCTGCTGTGATTGGTTCAAAATACTTATCGTGGTCATAAGAACCAGAGCACATAGCCCATAGCCTCATCTAAACCGAATTCCTGTGACGATCAAACATAAATGACAATATCTTTAATTCGGATTGATAAATATGGCTATAATACTCTTTTCATATGCAACTAACTCTCCAAATGACATAGAACGAAGGATTTTTTTCCTGGATTTGTGGTTACAGAGGGTTTAAAGCACCAGTAGTGAAGACGATAGTATACAGACACTCACTCTGTTTATTCTGTCCACACTCTCAGGTTAAGGCGCTCTGGAAGAAATGTGTCTTTATCTTTATTATAATCTGTCTGTGAAATTGCCATTGGTTGTGTTTCCTCCCACACACACACACACACACACACGCACACGCACACGCACACACACACACACACACACACACACACACACACACACACACTCACACTCACACTCACACTCACACTCTCTCACACACACACACACACACACACACACACACACACACACACACACACACACACACACACACACACACACACTCACACTCACACTCACACTCTCTCACACACACACACACACACACACACACACACACACACACACACACACACACACTAGCTCTTAGAAATGAATACTTTTATTTAATCTGCTTCTCTCTTTATCTCAGTTTCTGTTGAAGGCCTGATGCTTCCTGCTTGTGTAGACTTGCGGTTGAATGTGTAGTTGCCTCTTTAACTGACGCTGATGCAGTAGATACTATATGTCTGATAAAATGCATCTTTTGAGTATTTGATCGGGTCTCCTATAAAGGTGGAGTCAGCCATTATGGAGAACGATTATGTCAAAATCGGTGAATATCTCCTCACAATCCGTTACCTGTCCTTACGGTATGTGTGTGTGTGTGTGTGTGTGTGTGTGTGTGTGTGTGTGTGTGTGTGTGTGTGTGTGTGTGTGTGTGTGTGTGTGCTGAATTGTTTTAGTAGCTGATAGGCTACATCAACCATGTGTCAACTCATTTGACGATGGTTTGAATGTAACCGCCATTCATTTATAGGGGAAGGTGGGGTGATTTGTGCATTTTGGAAGTTGCAAAACCCCTTGTTTCTAGAAAACCGTGGAAGAAATTGGAAATGTGACCACATATTTAAGAAGAGCCATCCATTTGACTCATCCTGTAAAGAAGGGAGACACAAGGAATAAGATATAAGCACATTTAAGCTCAAAAAACTGTGTTTTGCCTTTCAAAGTAAAATTTCCATGATCAAGGTTTTTTGATTATTGTGTCTGAACAATTATAGACACGTTTGAAAACATTTGACACATGTTTTAGTGCTTTGGTATGCTATACTTTGAGTCTATATAGTTAGCACAATGTCAACCCTAAATTGCTGCATCATGCCTATTATCCAAAATTCTGGGGATGGGGTGATTTGTGCGCAAGGGCCTGGGTGAGTTATAAGTAAGTAAGTAAGTAAAATGTATTTATAAAAGCACATTTATGACAGTTTGCACTGTCCAAAGTGCTGTACATAGTGCATTCAGTAGGTAAACAATGAAGGTAAAATAACAATAACCAAAATAAAAGACGTAAAGCCCATACATCCACATAAACACAGATAGTAGTGCAGAGGTAAGTAAGTAGTGCAGAGGTTAATGGGGAGGAAACACCAGGGTGTACATATGGGTTTTGAGCCTTGATTTAAAGGCAGAAATGTAGGGGGAATCACATTTGTCAGGTGGCAGTTGGTTCCACAAGCACGGAGCAACTAGTGCAAAGTACATTTCTGAGAGTTGTGCCAGTGGCATGGCTGTATACGCTGGTCACCAAAAGAAAGTGATTGTCTACAGTAGCTCAGAAGAGGGTGACATCTCAATTCCACTTAACGACACCACTGATGAGAGTTCAGATGGCCAGAAAGATGATGATGGTGACTTTGTAGTGGGGTGATTTGTGCGACAAGACAACTTTTTTTCCGAAAGCTATATTTCTTAAACAGTTTATTCCAGATCCAAAGTTTTTATTGCCAGGGATGCACAACATCCTGAAATATATGTACATATTTGAGTTGGAGACATAACTGTCAAGGCCTGACTTTAAAATCACTTTGAGTAAAAAGTTGCACAAATCACCCCACCTTCCCCTATATATAAAAAAAAGTTACGCGCTATAGCTTTAAGTTTAGCATACTTCCCAAAACATTATTAACTAAAATAGCTGTTTACTTTACGGTATCCACTTGCTTCATTTCATTACTCAATTAACTTCAGAAACTGGTCTGACTGCCTCTCACTCAAAGAAACCACCTGAAACATCTTATTATGTCTAGTTTAACTCCCACACATACTAACTCTCAGTCATATGTGTGTGTATGTGTGTATGTGTGTGTGTGTGTGTGTGTGTGTATGGGTATGTGTGTGTGTGTGTGTGTGTGTGTGTGTGTATGTGTGTGTGTGTGTGTGTGTGTGTGTGTGTGTGTCTCAGTCAACAACTCCCCAATAGTCATCTCTTCCATGGGGTTGATCTTGTCCCAACCCGTCCCAACCTGAGTGGGTACGAACCAGCTTACCGCTTCACACACACACACACACACACACACACACACACACACACACACACACACACACACACACACACACACACACACACACAGCCATATCATTACTACTGCTCTACTGACGCTTAAAAAACACCACTGCTCTTATCTGACCTAGATTTCATTTGAACATGTCGAGCCCTGTTATGTGTTTGATTGATAGAGAGAGAGACAGATTACGGTGGTAAAACTAAAAGGAGTTTTTTAAGGTGGAGTCAGTGATTCTGGAGAATGCTTGTTGTCAAAATGAGTGAATATCTCCTCATGATCCGCTATACCTGTCTGTACTGTGTGTGTGTGTGTGTGTGTGTGTGTGTGTGTGTGTGTGTGTGTGTGTGCGCTGAAAAAACATCTGGTGTTAATACACAGCCTAGGCTCTGTAAACAGGTATGTAGCTAGCAACAATGCTATCGATATAGGCTAAGATACTGTTCGGCTTATACTTTGGCTTTCATATAAGTATTTGGCTTCCACACCTATTTAAATATTGACCGCCTTATTCTTAAAAACACCAGTTTGTAAACGCTGCCATACTGAGAAATCCAGAGAGAGTTTTGTGGAGCTGATAGGCTTAACCAACTTCGTGTCAACTCAACTCATTTGGCATTTATGACTTGAACTTAACCGACATTTATTCATATGAAAAAGTTACGCACTATAGCTTTAAATGTGAAGTCAGATACTAGTTCCTGGAGCAGTTTTCGCTCCTTTTATTTTTAACAATGGAGCTTGACAAACAATCCAGCCAGTGATAAAAGAACTACACCCACTTCTTATCCCAGGGTAGACCTTTCAGGATCGCTCAAAGGACTTGTTGACTCTTGTCTTGAGCCTTCTGGGAATGTTCTAATCAGCTGAGGTATGCTGTCACACACACACACACACACAGTTTAAAATGAGTTCAAACATGTTAAAAAGAGAATTTTTTCACTCAAAATTCAAGTTCAAAATTCAAGTTTTTAACATAATTGTTTTTCGAGCAGAAGGAAGATGAAGGATCAGTCAATAGATTGTGTTTTGAATGATAACAAATATATTTACACGTCACAGGCGTTAAAGTAGTAGTAAAAACACACATGAAAGACAGGTCAAGTATTTACAAGAGGCCGCCTGTAAAACAGAGTTGGTAAATGGTAAATGGACTTGTATAGCGCTATATCTCCGTTTATCACAGACCCAAAGCGCTTTACATTGTTTTTTTGTACACATTCACCCAGTCACACACACATTCATACACCGATAGCAGCAGCTACCACGCAGGGTAGGCTTAGCACTAGGGTGCTAAGCTAACTAAGCTAACTATCGGGAGCAATTCGGGGTTCAGTGTCATTGAGTTATACAATGTGGTTTGTGCTCCGGCTATACATTCCTATTGACAACTTCACACACTTGACATCATGATAATCACATCTTGGAGGGAGGGTATCTGAAACATTTATTGGGACACTTGTAACAAAATAGAAAAATAAAAAAAAAGGACCTTGGTACAAGAAAACATTATGTAAAATATATACAACCAGGTCAATACACTTTGAGTATGAACCTTTCAACCCACCTTTAAACAAATATTTGAATATTGAACATAAAGTGACAGCCCTATTAGCTGTATGAACTATATTTCACCTTTGCACGTGTCCCTTTCTCTTGCAGTATTTTCGTACACTTAGACCCTGCGTTCCAATACCGACACTTCCCTGCTGTTTAGTATGCCAGAAAAAGACTTAGGATGTCCCGATAACTGATGTCAAGTTAAGTTAAGTACAATTATCTTTATAAGTCAATTTACACAAGGCACGTTGAAATTTGTCTTTTCACATATCCCCTCGCAAGTTACAACACTTCGGAGGGGGTCAGAGCGCAGGGTCAGCCATAGTACAGCGCCCAAATACATGATGTCAGTTTAAAAAAAAATACCTGGTGCCCTGCTACATCCATTTGTATTTAGCAGTAGGCAAACCAGCATTTAGCAAGTAGTAAAGTAAAAAAGAAAAAGTATGTGATTTGGAACGCAGGGAGAGAGAAATATTGTTAGTTTTGCTGTTGGGCGATTTTCAGAACCAAATATTATTGCTCCCATGTCGGTTGTTGTGTAAATATACAAGTTGTTGGCTTGCTTTTTTTTTGTGACCTCATCTGTGCACATCTAGTTTAATCTCGTAGCTACTTTTAATAAAGGCATTTAACTCTACTACACAGCTGTCGAGTTGAGAATCTGCAACAGAAGTAGCTATTTTCTTTCCCCCAAAACGGACATGTTGTTCCAATTATCATATGTTTGTAATTCATTTATCTAATTATGCTTTATATCTTGTGTAACATCATTGTTTTCTGTATGATAATTTATTTTTGCTTTTACATGTTTCGAAATAAATTTCATCACATCAATCAATCAATAAAAAAAACTGTAGCATACACAGTTGTTTTTCCACTTCTGGTATTTTGGAAAGTCAGGTCAACCCCCCCCCCCCCCCCCCACTCTCTGTTTCCCCATTTCAACTCTGTACTGTCGAATAAAAAATCTTGAAAATGCCAAAAAATCATCTTAAAAAAGATTCATCCACAGCACACATGTGTCATTGTTGTACATTGCCCCAGTTTTAACCTCTTCAGACAGTGTAATGTGACACATACAAAACAGTGATGACTTCATTTATGATACACAATGATGCATCATCAACACACAGATGAGTAAAAACTAACATAAAATCAATCACAGAATGACTAGACATCAGCTGACTGATTGCTAAAGTGAGTAAGGCTACCTATCTACCTACATACCTACCTACCTACCTACCTACCTACCTACCTACCTACCTACCTACCTATCTATCTATCTATCTATCTATCTATCTATCTATCTATCTATCTATCTATCTATCTATCTATCTATCTATCTATCTATCTATCTATCTATCTATCTATCTATCTATCTATCTATCTATCTATCTATCTATCTATCTATCTATCTATCTATCTATCTATCTATCTATCTATCTATCTATCTATCTATCTATCTATTTATAGCCACTACAGTCAACAGCAGACATTCCCCTTACTCATTGTGTTATTACTGTTGATGACATCATAAAGATGAGCCAGACCCTCCAGGTGGGGGGTGGGTGTGTGTGTGTGTGTGTGTGTGTGTGTGTGTGTGTGTGTGTGTGTGTGTGTGTGTGGGTCAAGTATTGGTTGGTCTGATCAAAACTATGATTCATGACTAAGGGGAATTTTACATTTTTGAAACATGTCGGGGGTTTTGTGAGGGGAATTTTTATTTTTGCTTTACTTTGTTTTTAATCTCTTTCTTAATCGCAATTTCTAACATCTAATCTTGATGTATTTCATGCCCCTGTAAAGCACTTTGAATATGGCCTTGTGTCTGAATTTTGCTATAGAAATAAACTTGCCTTGCCTTTTAATAGTAGTATAGATTAATTTACAAGAATGTATTATATTTATATCAATATTTACAGTTTAATTCGTATACCCATCTCTCAATACATACAGTATAAACAGTTATGCAATTCAATAATATATTAACATAGGATGCATCTACTCTGGGGTCAGTTACAATGGACTATTCTATTCTGGACAAAATGGTTTCCTTTTTTTAGTTCCATATTTTTGGGTTTCTTCGCTATCTGCGGCTTTTTATTTATTTTTTTATTAAGATTTTTATTATTTTCCTAAACAGAACAATCACAGACAACATATACGTACACCACAAGACCAAAAAACTCACGGGACAATACAAAATACAACATAGGAGGGGGAGGGGGAGGGGGGGGGGGGTGCAGATCCATACTTTTAAATAAATTCATTTAAATGTCCAGTTTCTTAAGTTCATGCTTATAAAGTATCTGCGGCTTTTAAATAAAATATATTTGACAAGATTTAAACACGTGAGGGCGAACATGTTTTTCCTTAGTTGCTTAGATAACGTTTATGTGAGATCGTTATCATTTGAAAGATAAGATTCCAGTTTCTTCGTTCCTTGCCCTCTGACTCTTGAAAGGAATTTTTCATCATCGAAAACTCATAAGTCATGTTCGCTGTCCAAGACAAACCGAAAAAAAACAGATGTCCATACTTTTAACTTGGGTGCATTCTCCTTTACGAAAAAGCTCCTATATGCTTCACTGTATAAAATTCACCAATATAATATAGTATATCTTACTCTTTTTAGACTAACAGGGACACTATTTCACCTGTTAAGTTGTGACTCTGGTAAATCTACAATTCTAAATTACAATTTGAAATAACAATATCCATCCCTCTTATTTACATACAGTATGTACCTCCTATATATTTCAGTGTACCATTCAAAGGAAATTGAAACTTAAATAATTGCTGTAAACCTTGGTCTTCATAAGGCACTTTACTTTCAGAGTCTTATTTCAAAAAGTGGAAGTATCTTTTGGGGGAATTGCTCTTGGTGTAGTGGTTATAGCGTCCCCCCCCCCCCCCCCATAGAGTCTCAGTCCTCTTCACAGCAGACCCAGGTTCGAATCCAGCCTGTGGTCGTACTCTGCATGTCATTCCCCTCTCTGCCCCATTTCATCTCTGTCTCTACACACTGTCAAATAAAAGCAACAAAAAATAATCTTAAAAAAAATGTAAAAGTATCTTTTTTGGACTCAAAATTAGTCTCAGGTAGTATACATCAAGTTGGGTTGCACACGTGGCAAACTGGACAGTCCCCATCCACCATTTTTCAATTTCAAATGACAGTATTGCGCGTAGGTTTGGGCGTATTCTGCACATTTCCAGTCGACGTAAGTGTCACCGGCGCTTCACCATCCTTGATTAAAAACGGAAAATAGTGCGACAGATACAGAGATTTAAACTTGGTGCTACAGAAGCAATACACCAGAGGATCTATCAAGCAGTCCATGTAGGATAGTACCATCAAACCATCAAATGCAACAGCGGCTCTGTCTTCGAATTTATCATCCAGTTCATTGACGCGTGTTATAAGCAGAACCATTCGGGCTATAGTGCAGGGCAGAAAACATACGGAAAAGACCACTATGACAGTGGTAACCAGAAATACAGCCCTCCTCAGCTTGGTGCAATCGCCGACGGTTTTCTTGCGCAGGCGGTTGACGATGTGCACGGTGCAGTAGACCAGGATCACGAACGGGATTACGATCTGAGTGAAGAAAACCACCTCGCGAAAGCTGTCCGTCACATCCTGAAATCAGAAAAAATTAGAAAAAAATCGAATTATTATTATTTTTTTGTTAACCTTTATTTACACAGGAACATCCCATTGAGACCGGAGACTCTTTTTCAAGGGGAGATCTGTTCCCCTTAATTTAAACTTAATTTACATAGACATCAGAAATAAGGAAAAGAAAAAATCTAATTTAATTTTCAAAGACATAAACAACAATTTTTTTAATGAACTGAACAGAGACCCACAGGCACAGCACCTCTCCAAAACTGTCAGTCACATCCTAAAATAAAAAACTGAATTTTCTTACACATAAACATTTGAATGAGCAGATAGCTTTTGCTAAAGGTATACTATACAACATTTAAAAAAAAAAAAAAAAAATAAAGATTTTTTTGGGCATTTTTTTTTTCACTTTATTAGACAGATTTGGAGAGACAGAGTCGAAATGGGGCAAAGAGGATAATGATATGCACAGAATGACCACGGGCTGGATTCTAACCCGGGTCTGCTGCCTGTATAGGGGGACGCTCTAACCACTATACACCACTACATACTAAGCAACATTTCAATATAAAAAATAAATGATGGAGTCACGCAAAAGTAATCCCTCTCAATGATCACCTCTGCTCCGCTAGAATGAATGGTGGTGTGTTTATCTGCACAGTGCCCAGAATGTCTCTAGAAGCTTTTAGTGTGAAATATTGGATGTCCCTTCAAACTGTCATGTAAATAAAACCATCTGTTAAGTTTGGAAGAGAATTCACTCGTTGGTGGAGCGTCTTACAATTGATCTAAAACTAAAAGCCCTCATCACCAGTAGTATACAAATGTGGTTGACCAATGCTGTCTTCCAATTATCTAGGCAAACAGCTTGGAAATTGAAGGCAAGGCAAGGCAAAGTTTATTTCTATAGCACAATTCAGACACAACAAGGCCATTCAAAGTGCTTTACAGGGGCATGAAATACATCAAGATAAAAACACATCAAGTAAAGAATAGACATTAGAAAATTGATGCGTGATAAAAGGTTTTCCCAGAGTTGGACTATATAAACAAAGGGCTCCAAGGGCCATTTTTCTGTCTATGTTTATCAAATAAATGTTCATGACATGCAGTATTTTTTTTTGGGCAAAAGGAAAAACAAGTTGAAAGTCATTGTATAAATCATAACAAAGCATTTTATTTTTAAACTTTGGCGTTGTTATGTTAAGTGGAGTTTGACACGTCTGAACTTCAGCAGAGCAAAAATAGCTCTGGAGGCAAAGGCTTCATCAAAGTGGAGCTGTTGGATGAGATAGTGCCAGCAGCATAACTTACATTCTTCTCTCTTGATTAGGCCTCTCATCTCAGTCATTTCATTTTCAGAGTTAATTCGCTGTGTGTGTGTGTGTGTGTGTGTGTGTGTGTGTGTGTGTGTGTGTGTGTGTGTGTGTGTGTGTGTGTGTGTGTGTGTTGTGTGGTGGAGTCAGTGATTCTAGAGGAGCACTTGTTGTCAAAATCTATTTTTTTTTTCAAAATAATTGAATATCTCCCCACGATATCTCCACGGTTACCTGTCTGTACTGTGTGTGTGTGCTGAAAAGAAAATCACACACACACACACACACACACACACACACACACACACACACACACACACACACACACACACACACACACACACACACAGTAGAGACAGTTAGCAGCTAGTGAGGAGGTATTCACTGATTAGACAACTAGCGTTCTCCAGAATCACTGACTCCACCTTTTAAAAGCTGCATTAACTGTTGTCAAAACTGTCAATACTAGAGATCTGCATATTGCGTAACTTTGAGTTTGGCAGCTTTCAATGACGGCAGTGATGTCACAATGTGCTCAGTCAGCGTCGTGTTGCCACATGGTCACAACAACTGACAGCGTGAGAATGAGAAAAACAATCACGTACACGCCCTTACCAAATCATTCTCTATTACATCATAAATAACAGTTAAAGGGTGAATCATGTTTCCAGTTTAAATGCTTTGTCTTTTATTACCAGATTTTATGCAAATTCTACAAAAAACAACTGTCCAATAACCAAACCAAATCTGAGGGAGACATGCATAGTGACCATTCATGTACAGGTGAAACTCGAAAAAATTAGAATGTCGTGCAAAAGTTAATTTATTTTAGTAATTCCACTTAAAAATGTGAAAGTAATATATTATATAGACTCATCACATGCAAAGTGAGATATTTCAAGCCTTTATTTGTTATAATTTTGATTATTATGGCTGATAGCTTATGAATTATACCCCAAATACACGTAAGACTAGTATGTAAACCAAACTGTGGGCCCTGCTGCTGTAAACAACAAAAGTGAAACAGTAACTTTCCAGGTAGCCTTCTCACCTTATCGTAGCCTTTTGCTTTTCCCATACTTATATATACAGTGGGTCTTTACACATGGTTTATCCCTATCCATAGTAGTGTATAGTAACCTCGCAAACTTTTATAGTTCGTCTATATGTTGCATTTTATTCAGTTTTATTGTTTTTCCTTCTGATTTACTTTACATGAAAACTTAAAGGTGCATTATGCAGTTTCAGGGGGGGAGGGAGGGACCCTTGAACCAAACGTAAGGCTAGTATGTAAACCAAACTGTGTGCCCTGCCTGCTGTAAACAACAACAACCTTCCAAAATGTTCACTTCTCTGACACACCCAAAGTTACATACTGTACCTTTAATATCAAAAAAGAAATGCAGCAGTTGATACACTAATAACAGTTATAGCTTGTTAAACAACATTACCTCAGTGAAGGTGGCGTTCACACTTCCAAGGCTGTTGCAGCATTCGAAATTCTTCAGCATGGTGGGAATGGTGAGAGGCAGGAGACAGAGCCATATGACAATCGAAATTTGGGGTGATTTCTTGAGGGCTCTGAGCACGTTTTTTCGGCCCGGGCGGACCACGTTAAAATACCGGTCGATGGAAGTCACGGTTAGGAAAGCAATGCTGGCCCCTCGGTTTAAAAACAACATGAATAGCATGGCTTTGCACACTATGTCATTCTTGCTCCTGCGTTCCCCTTTGATGTAGTTGTGAGCCTTGATGGGCAGGCAGAAAAGCAGGAGAATGTCCGCCAAAACCAGGTTGAAAAGAAAAATATTGTTGCTGTTGGATTTCCAGAATTTCAGCTTGAATATGAAGAGGTGCAGCACGGAGATGTTCAGAGGCAACGCGAGGATGAAAATTATTATCATGACAGCGGCGTAGAAGATATACAGAGCCTTGTTGGTGGCGTCGCAATCTTCGATACGTTGAAAAGTGCTGTTCGATCCGTCCAGAGCTGACATTTTCCCCTCCATAGTGCCAAAAAAAGTGTCCTTAGCCAAAAATCACTTCACACACACAGTCTCACCGTACAATCCCGAACAAATACAAAAAGAAAAATCTTGCCTAACAAGTTTTTTCTCCAATGGTTTCAGTTGTAGTCCTCCTTGTAAGTTTATAAATTGTTCTCTCAATCCACGTGTGAAGTTCCTGGTTTTCAAAAAGTCATTCAGGTTTTTTTTTAAGTCAAGCTCCCGAAATCTGGAAGTAATTCTCTCAGTGTGTGCAGAGCGATAGTAAACTGCTCCTTGTAGTTTTTTTCCCCCCCTGTGCTGTTAAGTTATGCACTGGTAGCTCCACCCTTTATAGCCCGAGGGTGTGAGTCATTTATCACCAGCTGCCTTTCCGAGACCAACAGGGCTTTACAGGGGACAGGGAACCAGCCAGTAACATTCAAGTCACACAAAAAAAGTGTGTCAAGCTCTTAGTGAAGTTAGTGCGAAGACGTGTTAATCATTAAACTACTATATGCGCCAAGTTGTAGAGGTTTTGGATTCAAAGATTGAGTTTGATTTAAGGTGCAAAACATTACAAAACATATTTTCACTACATGTAATTCTTAGTTTTGAATAATTCTATCATCATAAATCAAAACTAAAATTATTTTGAGGAACCTGCGAACCAAATGTAAGACTAGAATATTTTTGTAAACCAAACTGTGGGCCCTGCTGCTGTAAACAACAACAGTGAAACCATTTACCATTTAACAGTCAAACAGTATTTTTTTTTTCCAGTCAGAGTTTTCCAGAGATCCAATTTTCCTGTGTTTGTTATTATTATTTTTTCGGTTATGAGAATATATCTTTAGAACATGTTCACTTCTCTGACACACCCAAAGTGACCTTTTAAAAGATATTGAATGAAGTTAAGCCCTGACAAGTTCCCTCTTTGAAGCAACCAAGTCTTTGAACCAAGTCAAAACAGGCAGGGACTGATGGAACGGGGGCTGATATGGCTTTTGACAGATATACAGAACATACTTGAAAAATGTTACCTTCCTCTGCTTCATACTGTGCTCGGTACAGAAAAGTAAGAAGGGCCATGAAAACCCCCTTCAATATGCTTTATTTATACTTTTTTTCTTTGTTGTATTATGTACTTATGGTTAGTTTGTGGGAGTGTATACACTTGGATTTAGTAGTTTGTATGGTAGAATGTGGCGACTGTGGCTCAGGTGGTAGAGCGGGTCGGCCGATGATCAAAGGGTTGGAGGTTCGATCCCCGCCCTGCCACTTGTGTCATAGTTGTTGTGTCCTTGGGCAAGACACTTCACCCACCTTGCCTCGTGTGAATGTCGATAGTTAGCCTGCTATCGGTGTATGAATGTGTGTGTGAATGGTAACGTGGGAAAGGAAAACAGGTCTCCCTTGAAAAAGAGTCTTCGGTCTCAATGGGATTTACCTGTATAAATAAAGGTTAGAAAAAATGTACGTGTGCATTTATAATGTATATATGTGGGTATTTATAGTAAACATTTTCTAACCATTACATTATGAAATCACTTAAAAATGGAATTCAATACATGATTATTAATTATTGATTGCGGAGATGGGGTGGCACTAAAGCATTAGTGCGTAACTTCTGTCGCCTCCATGAGGAATTCTGAGTAATTATAAGAACACAGTCGGTGCGTCTACATGATGCAAGCTTCTGGCGATCGTGCATTGATTTTATACCTTCTGCTGTACGTCCAGGTTTTTTTTCTTCGCAGTAGAATCAACAACTGAAACATTTCTTGGGCTCTTCTTGGGGATTTTTCTGAGC
The DNA here is from genome assembly GCF_949987685.1 of Ammodytes marinus. Lineage (NCBI taxonomy): Eukaryota > Metazoa > Chordata > Actinopteri > Uranoscopiformes > Ammodytidae > Ammodytes > Ammodytes marinus. Next base: position 23,522,276 of record NC_137223.1, on the reverse strand, counting down.
TCCTGCACCAGTGTCAGGGGGCGACAACAGTTTGTAAACGCTGCCATACTGAGAAAAACAGAGAGAGTTTTGTGGAGCTGATAGGCTTAATCAACTCATTTGGTGAAAAAGTTACGCACTATTAGCTTTAAACTAAACTTCTCCTATTTTCCCGGGCACATACTGTGAGAATGAACCAGTTTTGCTATTCTGAGGGCTTCAATAACTCAACTACTATTTCTCATGAGTGACAGCTGTGTAAGTGTCTCCGCTCTCACTGGCTAGAAAGTGAAAAATCACATGTGCTAAAAATGCTAAAAATGGAACATTCTCCTAACGTTACATACAGATGTTGTACCTAGGGAATTTCCTGACATATTTACATGGAGGCACAGGGGAGACTTTAATGTGTTTCTACTATGTAAGGAAGCGAAAAGGCAGATGTAAAGAATGTTGCATGTCCTAAGGGAGGAGGTTTTCTCTGTGTGTGTGTGTGTGTGTGTGTGTGTGTGTGTGTGTGTGTGTGTGTGTGTGTGTGTGTGTGTGTGTGTGTGTGTGTGTGTGTGTGTGTGTGTGTGTGTGTGTGTGTGTGTGTCAGTCCATTGGCCGTGCACTCTAGTCCACATGCTTCAAAATCCTTCTGTACGTCAACAACAAGTCCAGACACAAATTTTGAACTCTTGACGTCTTACTTAAGATTCAGACTTCCCTGAAAGGTGTCCACACAGTTTTAGAGAAATTAAGAGGAACGTGACCTCTTTCTACATCTGGGTCATGATTTAAAAGTTGCTTTTACACAAGACTATGCTCACACAGTTACCTAAAGTCACAGTCAACTTTATTTGTCAATTACAAAATATATGCCAGACATAAGTACATAGGAAATTCGAAATTGCGTTTATCTCCGACCCACGGTGGAAAAAGAACAAAAGGGTAAAATAAGGTAAGTAATATTCATAATTAAGTAAGTGAATAACATTTTATTTACGGTATAAAACGCCTTTAAAAAGAAATGCTTAAAAAGTGCTTCACAAGATACAATACCGAGATGGTCTAGTGCCAGTCAAATGTATGTAAATGTTGGTGTGCCTACCTGTCATGCTTTAATTAGGAATTTGATGTATCGTTTTATGTGTAGGTTGACAGCATCTGAAAACAGTATTATTCAGGCATTGGTCAAGCCTGGGCTCAGCTCTGTCAGGTTCTCTTAACACTCTGGAGACATTGGAGGGCAACTTTGTATACTGCAAGTGTTGTATGCTGATCTCTTATTTTATTTGTGTTTTTTTTAATCTGCATGCATTGGTGTGCTTTTTGTTGTTATTTATGTATTGAGTCTATTTTTTTATACATTGTACTATGGATCTTCATGTGTCCTGAATAAAATCATATATATATATATATATATATATATAATAAGGACAAAATAAAAAATACTTACATACTTACAATGTGAACATAGACTATTGTATTTAGCAACATACGCAAAGACAATAATACAAATGTAAAATATAATAGTAATTATAGTAATCAAATAAACAGCAACAGTACTAATCAAAACAGTAAATTAATCTGTCTTTTTAGTTGTGTTAACATTTATCTCACTGATTTCCTTTGCTTCTTTTATATCTAGAGTTAATTCATGCATTCCTTAGCTGTGGCTATGGCAACAAAGAGTTTGGGTAGCTAGCTTTATACGGAGTGACAATAGCCTTTGATTTAATCGATCTTGTTTTACACTTTCCATTGTTTTGATAAAGTGATAGTTGACCTCCCCTTTCTATCATAGCCTCCCTCTTCAGACAATAGCTTGACTGTATATTGGGTTACTTACCTGGCCAACTATGCAGTGGATCAACGTTGTAATTTAAGCCAAGAAGTCTGGTTTTCCGGCCCTCTGTAACTACTGCAAGCAATACTTTAGCTGCACGGTGATTCGTTTTATGACTAGGGTGATATAAGATATATTTAGCTGACATTTTTTGTCTAAAGGGACCTATCTATCTATCTTATCTATCTATCTACCTACCTACCTACCTACCTACCTACCTACCTACCTACCTACCTACCTACCTACCTACCTACCTACCTACCTACCTACCTACCTACCTACCTACCTACCTACCTACCTACCTACCTACCTACCTACCTACCTACCTACCTACCTATCTATCTATCTATCTATCTATCTATCTATCTATCTATCTATCTATCTATCTATCTATCTATCTATCTATCTATCTATCTATCTATCTATCTATCTATCTATCTATCTATCTATCTATCTATCTATCTATCTATCTATCTATCTATCTATCTATCTATCTATCTATCTATCTAATCTATCCATCTATCATACATGTCTGTCCGTCTGTCTTTGTGCTGTCTGTCTGTAATTAAATTTAATTACATTTACAGTCAGAAACACAATTAGCCTTATGCAAAAGCAATAGCTACCAACTGATTACTGAAATGAACTGCACTCATCGAAGCTAATTTAATATGCGACCATGTCTTTACGTGTTTGTGTACATTTGAACCCAGCACAACTCCCGAGTAGAGCAGCAGTAAACTCTTTAGCCTCGTAGTAAAGTTTGTAGCCTATCAGACAGTTTAACAATCACACGACTGTCCTCAAATTGTCAAGCGGACCTGTTACTCCACTAACACGCACTGTAAACCTGTCCGCTCTGCCATAACTCAGACCCTCTCACTTTCATCTCTAATATCTCACACGAGGATGAGATGTCTGGCGCTCCTCCAGATACATACCGTTGCCCTCAAGCGTGCACACAGTCAAGCTCTGTACTTCAAAATCCTACACTATACTGCTCATAGAATCAATTATGACCTGTCTACTATATTCTGTGTATTTAAAGGTGCATTGTGCAGTTTCTAGGGGAGGGGGATTTGTTTACAATTTGGGAGCCTGAAGTTAGTTTGACACTTCTTTTTCTTTTTTCCTCCGTTGACAAGGCTGTTTCCGTTGGCAGCACAGGAGCGGCGAGTCGTCACGCAAGGTAACGGCTTGTTACGCAAACCGGAAATGCTTGTAAACAGAGCGAAACGGAGACCTGCGGAGACCGTCTCGTTTAACAACGCTCGTTGGCCTTGGAATCGACCGCGTCCTTCCAAGGATGCGGTCTCTGTAATGGAATACAGCTACAGTCACTCAGAACATGTTCAGAGTACAAACACTAGCATCAAACCCCAATACACAAATTACAAACTTTTAATCTTTACAGTTTGAATAATTTGAGTTATTTCACACAAATTACGTAATATTTATTTGATGAAAGGGTGAAATTCTTTCACATGAAATTGAAATACCTAACAGTTTTTTTAAGAAAACAAAAATAAATGAAAATCAGAAGTTTGCTTCAATAGACACACATTTTGTATATTTTATTGAAAACATTTCCAAATGTTGTATTTATCTGTGTAAATATTCTATAATTGTAATACAGAAATCAAGTAATGTTGTCATTTACTGTAAGGATGCAACTCTAAGCTGTTTGTTTGCTGGGAAATTCGTATTACAGATGCAACTTTAGATTTTTGCAGATTGGGTTGCACTCTCAACACTGCCTCTCTCAATGAGAGACCATGATTCACAACAGGGTCTATCAGTGTTGCCCTTACTGTATTTCATCAGACATTACAGCTCTGTCTTCCTCCACACATCCACACTCTCACTGCCACTCTTCCCCCTCCAACAACCTGTCTTCCTTGGTCCATTTCCCAAAAAATATACTGTATATATGTTCACTAACAAGTCTAAAACAAGACACGTTAGTGTTTCAGTTGAAATTGCAATCCGCAGAGTTTGAAATGCACTAGGCATTCATTCTGTTTTGAATGTGTGGTTTACAGTTGTGGCAGCAGTGTGTTAGACTTAGCATTTGAAAAAAGTGCTGGAAATCCACAGTGTTGTGCAGACTGTGGTTAAGCCATGAGACAGGTGTGTAGAGTTTTGAAAATGGTGTTTAAGCAATGAAAAACGAGCTACAGTTTGGTCCGAATGAACCGCTGCTCTGCATACTGTTGTTAGAGTTTTGCACATGTCGCTCCTGTTGTGCCCACTGTGGTTTAGCAATCGAAAAAAACTGTAATGTCACAAGAGGGCAAATGTGTTCACAGCAAAGGAGGTAGTGGCTAAAAACACACGACAATACAAGACAACAATGGACACAAAACACAACGGTATGTACACAAAACTGAGGATGTCATAAAGTTCTTAAAAAGGGGATCGGGCTTTCCAGGTAGAAGACTCGGTTGGGGGGTACAAAACACCATCGACCCTGCATTACAGGAACATTTACCAAATATTAAATGACTTACCTTTGATATTATCTGGTATTTTCCTTAAATGATATTTCAAATGTAATTTAATTGTTCTTTATTTATTGGAAAAAATATAATATTAAACAATATAACAATTGATAATCTTGAACCAGACAGGAAGTCACTGACTCTGGCAACACTGAAGACATTCTGTTAAACGTCCACATTTCTATCTACAGCACATGTGAAACAATTTTTTTTTTCATCCTTTATTTTCCAGGACCTCGGCAGAATGAAGGCAGGGCGACTTAACTTATTGTGGGAGTTAAGGAGGAGAGGCATTTCCAGGATGGACAGAAATAATTTGAAGGCCACTGACTAGCCGGAAGGAACCCAGCTTGAAACTTTCAATCCCCCGACCTTTAAGACCATTGTGTACGGACTGTGTGGCCCACTGAGGCAAATTGTTTCTATTTGTGATATTGGGCTAAACAAGTTAAACTGATTTGATTTGTTTTTTATTGAATTGAACCATGAGCATGTTGTAGAGTTTGGGACTGTACAACACTTTAGGTCTGGTGTACAGTATATACTCCTCAGATACACTGTGTGTGTGTGTGTGTGTGTGTGTGTGTGTGTGTGTGTGTGTGTGTGTGTGTGTGTGTGTGTGTGTGTGTGTGTGTGTGTGTGTGTGTGTGTGTGAGGCCTTCTTCACACACACTCGGTCCACGGCCATAAGAACAAAACCTATTTCAACACTCTTCTCCTGCCCCACCCTCAAATTCTGCCTTTCCAGGTAAAAGAGATAACTGATATTTCTCCAGCGACTGAAATGAAACAGAAAGTTAGCCAATTACAAGACCGATATAAAGAAGGGTCACATTTAGAAAAGAATGTAGAATTGTGTGGACCTGGAAAATCATAATAATAAAGAGAGAATGTAGGATTACATCACACCCTCCACTTTCATTCAGGGATTATGAACATTATGTCGAGGCACACACATTCCAGTTGAAATGTACAAAGCCGGCAGCATATGGGCGGATTGTCGTTCCTTCAAAATCCCAGAATCTTTGTGTAAAAAAAGGCCTGCTCTCTAATCTGACACCATTATGTTGGCAAGTCTTCAAGACAGACGGACAGACGGACGGATGGACAGACAGAGGGACAGACGGATAGATAGACGGATAGATAGATAGACAGACAGACAGACAGACAGACAGAAATTCGGAAAAGGGAGAAGGCTATGGCAACCAGATTGATTTTTTTTTGTCAAATACATGGTGAAAGGTCAGTTTCAGTTCACAGCACCTCATAGGAAACTAACTGGTAGCTCATCCCTGGAGTAGAACAACACACACGTTCTGTTCTGACACCCAAACATCCCCGCGCGCATCAAATCCAGTGAACCCCACAAATTCAACACTCGCCCCCCTTTGAGAGACAACACACAGCTCCCCCTCGAGCCTAAGGAAAGCCAGGAAGTTATTGTTAGTTTTGAGGCCACCAAACGGCCATAAAGGGAGTGGATTTGTCTTCTCAAGCTTCAAAATGAACATTCTATCCATGCCTATGATGAAAGAAAAACATTTTGTCATCACTAGTCATGCTGCAATCGAGAAAAGTGTCTGTGTGTGTGTGTGTGTGTGTGTGTGTGTGTGTGTGTGTGTGTGTGTGTGTGTGTGTGTGTGTGTGTGCGCATTCATGTCGGTGTGTGTGTGTGTGTGTGATAATAAAAAGACCAGGAAGTAGCAGCAGTAGGCAGTATAGGTCAAAGTTCAAAAACAAGTTACAACTAAATTTTTCATTGGTGTGCCAAACAACACAAGTTTATAGCCTCAACAACACCTCAGAAAGACAGACAGCTTGTTTCCCACACAACAGCAGTAGTTTACACGGGTTGGAGCGATGGATTAACACCCTCCCCCCCCTCCAGGCTCAATCCAAATTCACCCCTTAGTCATATCCCTCCAAATTCCGCGTTCATGTGAAGGGGTAGGGTTGTCCCAATTCCCTCTGGTGTCAAGGAGTAGGCGAGTGTCACAAGTTTCCCAAGCCCCCATGCCCTCCTCAATGCCTATAGGCCTCCACCATTTATTTTAAAAGATGATTAAGTGAGTGAGGCTGCATGGGGAAGGGTAGATGTTCCCAGAAATACAGGCAAACAAGAGCAGAGTTAAGTTACTTCATTAGTCAATGGTTACAGTGAAATGTGTCTTTTCGCATCTCCCCTCTCAAGTTACCACACTCCAGAGGGGGTCAGAGTGCAGGGTCAGCCATAGTACAGCGCCCCTGGAGCAGTTTGGGGTTAAGTGTCCACTAGTTTTACTACTAACACCCTCCTGTCCGGTGCCGGGGATCAAACCAGAGACCTCATGGTTACTGGGCGGCCACCTTTCATTTAGGACATCCTACCACGCAGAGTATCGGTAGGAGGGTGGTAGGATGTCCTAAAGGGGCCTACCAGTAATCATGAGGTCGCTGGTTTGATGGCAGACAATCACTTTTTGGCTCCACACGGCATCAACAGCACAACTAATAAAGCCGGTCGTAGCAGTTGTAAAGAGCGCTTCCTTTCCAGTTACATGATCATACACGTTGTGAGAATATGCAAATGAACTAGTCATTGGTGAAACGTGTTGTCCGTCATGTCTCTCAGCAAGGAAACGGCAAGAGTGTATCACTCTATGATAATCAATTAAATTGATATAGTGACCATGGTAACAGACAGAGATGTTGTGTTGTAGGACCAAGGCATTAAAGGAGGAGTCAGCGATTCCTCACAATCTGCTACCTGTCGCAGAAAGAAAAATCAAGTGTTAATTTTTTATTTTTTTTTAACCTTTATTTATACAGATAAATCCCATTGAGACCGAAGACTCTTTTTCAAGGGAGACCTGTTCCCATTCCCACGTTACCATTCACACACAGCAGGCTAACTATCGACATTCACACGAGGCAAGGTGGGTGAAGTGTCTTGCCCGAGGACACAACAACCATGACACAAGTGGCAGGGCGGGGATCGAACCTCCAACCCTTTGATCATCAGCCGACCCGCTCTACCAACTGAGCCACAGTCGCCCTGTAATAAACAGCCTAGGCTCTGTAAACTCATTGTAAGGAGATATTCACTGATTTTGACAGTGTGATTTTCCAATGAACATTCTCAAGAATCGCTAACTCCACCTGTAAGATCACCAATGTGTGCTCCTTCCAGGGAACCAGTTGTTATGACTGAATATTGTTCCCAAGCCGATTATAGATAGAATAGCCAGTATTAGCTTCATGTGAGCCAGTACATACAAGGCTCTTTTTAACGTAAACCTGTGTTTATTTTTTAGATTGCAGTCTACGCCACAATACCCAGTGCACCGTGGGTGTGACAAGAAAATTGCCCAATTACTTATTTTTATTATTATTTATTATAATATCAAATTCCCACATCCATTTCTTCCATTTTTGATATGGAAACACCACCCTCACAAGTTTGCACACACACACACACACACACACACACACACACACACACACACACACACACACGACTGAAAAAAGATCTATATCTGGGTCTTGAACTTTCCCTTTACCTAATTACCATATTAAGTGTACAGCTCAGTAAGTAATGGATGAATGCTTTCTCGTTTCATCTGAGTGAATTTATTAATAATTTGCCTTGTGGCTATCAGGCCACAACATATACTAAATACATTGAAACGATACCGGTCTACCTGAACCCCCACCTGAGCTTTCAGCGGATTTATTTCGACATGTGAAAACACTGGCAGAGAAACTATGAACCAAGATTCAAGAATGCCGACTGTTAATGATTGTCCATTTAAGTGTAAAAAGTGACTGGCTCTTCTGCTGCATACACAAGAGGAACATATTCAATACCTTCACTCTGATACAGTGCAGTTATTAGTGGAGCTTATAGAAGTCTAGTATCAGTCAAAATGAGGTTGTAGGCCATTGTCTGCCTCATGATGATAGCAAAGATGTATTGTTTGTGTTTTATCAACGTTTTGCTTTTGAGTTATTGATCCCGGTAGTTCGAATGTGTCAACATCTTCCCAACTTTTCCGCAGTTTTTAAAATGTCGGTTTTATTCTGAACATTCCATCTCGTCTTCATTCACAACATTTTATTTCCAATATATTTCTTGACATTTCTTAAACCTGCAGTGTGTAGAATTTTGGGTTTTATTTCCTAGCAGATTTTGTAGAAAGTAATTATAATATCCATAAGAACATTTAATTTAGTGCATAATAGCTGATAATAGCTTTTTTGAATTATTTTTTTTTCCCTTAGAAAGGGTCTCATATATGTCCATATTTCTGCATATTTTGGACCAAGGCCTAGTGCCGCCATCTTGAAAGTGTCATAGTTGGAATGTCATCAGATGCATTGTTTAAAATTTAGAATTGTTCTTGTCCTTGAAGGTCACTGTAGCTTCTGTTATTATTCGAAAGGGGTGGGGTTACCCAGGGAGCGTTGCATTCTAGAACTTTGTAGAACTTTCTTGATGATGTCATATTACACACTGTACCTTTAAAGTGCATAATATAGAAAAATACCCTAATACTCATGTAGAAAGCTGATAACCAAGATGAAACTAAAAAGTACATCAAGGGGATTTCACAGGGCACAAAAACCATCCACTGGTCTGATTGTCTGAGATACTAAATGTTTTTATTACACAATAAAACTGATCATCAATCTGATACATCTCTGCAGCAAAGGAAGTCGGTTGGTGACATGTTATCAGTTCAGCTTAAGTTTCCGTTCTGTTTTCTCATCTTGTATTTCCTTCAATGGAATAAATGCCCACACAATGATTATCAAAACCGGTACTCTACCTTTAGGCCATGTTTTAAATAGGGTAATTCAGTGTCAACAGGTTCGATCCCCCGTCTCCCCGCCACATGTCCAAGTGTCCCTGGGCAAAGAGACACTGAACCCCACATTGCTCCCGATGGTTCAGAGAGCGCCTTGCATGGTAGCTACTACTGCCATCGGTGTATTAGTGAATGTGGTAAGAAATGTAAAGCGCTTTGGGGCTGAGAAAATCGGCTAAAAAGCGCAATATTAGTCAAGTCCATTTATCATTTACCAGTAATGGAGGGTGGAGTTTACATTTTAAGGAAAGATCCCATTTGACACAATCACAATTGTCCTCAGGGGGAACATGAAGCCGTTACATACCAAACCGGAATGTGCTGCTAGTGAGTGTATACCTTTGGGGACAGAAATGGTGTCCTACTTTAACCTTATATGTCCCTCTTCCTTTCCCCTGGTCTCATACGTCACTCAGAGGTCATCGGACTCTCCCTTCTTTCCCAATCACCAAACTGTTCTTCTCATTTTCACACCTGATCCCTTTTACCTGAACAGCTGTTTAATGAGCTGGCCTTCCCCGCCCTTCTCCTCACCTGCTTCCCTTTATCCAAACTGACACACACATAGTCCTACTGCATACTGCTCATACTGTATGCAGCCTACTGTAGTGAAATTCAGGAAATTCATCCTTGTGACTTAGCTTCATTTAGTTTATCTTTGAGTCATTAGTCGTTTTTTTTTTAATATATTTTTTTATAACTTAGCTAAATGCAGCTAATTAGTTATTCAGTGCCGGTGTCCAATACATGTTTTGCCAAGTGGTCAATAATTATTAATTTAATTTAATTTAACATATATTGTACATATAGGCTTCTACAGTACATACAAGTATATTCAAGTAAGGTCAATTTTGATATTATCGCAGAAAGCAGTTTGCCCTCAGGCGACTTGCTTTCGGGGAAGTAACAACTTCCAAGGAAAGCAAAACCAATTCTGATGTTACAGGTGAGCTCATACTTGATCATAGTTGTTTGTTATCTGCCCATCTGCTTATCTGTCAACCATAAAGATCTGTATCTCTACCTGTCTGTTTGCCTCTGCCCACCTGCCTACTTACCAGCTCCTGCTTATGTGCCAACCCTTGTGCCACAAATATATGGGCTGAGTTCGAAAAGCCCTACGTCCTCCCTCCTACATACTCAACATGTATACACTACATACTGTCTACATAACCATCGATTGTGTATGCGAGGTTCATTGGACCGTTTACACTGAAGTATACAGAAGAATACTTTTATGTTGTGTATGTATTGTATGTGTATTCTTATTCTGTTTTTTTTTGTCCATATGTAAAATCTATAAAACCACTAAAAGTTTAAAAAAAATTCTAAATCGCGCAGCCCTACCTCAGCCTTAGTAGACAAGAATTAACAAACTGAATCAAATGTGAAACTGGATTTTGCCAATGCCTTCACTGGACAGGAATAGATTGAGTATTTCATGAATGTGGTTTAATTAATATTGATGAAAGTGCTGCTGGTAAATAACATGTATTTACCAGACTAATCTTGCCTTTGCTCGGATAACTGAAGAGGTGTCCTAATACCTGTGTTTCATTTGTGTATTAATCCTTTTGTAAATTGACTTTCCATGAATCACAACAACGTGTGAAGCTCATTACTTGCGGTTTTCTACTTTAGAACTAAACCCAAACAAGTCCCAACCTGTTTTTCTTTCATGTCATTCATCTGCTTGTCATATTCTCTTTGAGACTTGAGTCAGGGGGGCGTGGTGAAGGCATGTCTTATTTGACAGCCGCAACAATTTAAACATGTTAACACAGTCCCGTGCAAAGTGAGCTATGAGGTCGTGGGTGTGAGTGAGTAGATTTGCGATGATTTTTTAAAATTGTGCCAAGTCGTTGCTAGCCAAAACGAAAAAAAATAAATAAATAAAAAATCGCACTTTACACAAATTATTTTAAATGTTTTCATTTAACCTTAATTTATACTCGCGAGATCACATACATTATATTTGCCGAACATAAATCACTCCACAGCTGTGTTGTATCCTCTTGTACTAGTGGAGAATGTTCAAAATTTAGAATGAAAAAAAGAAAACAGCTGTTGGATATAGTTTGGTCATGTTTTTCTCTGTTTCCTTGGAGACAATAAAGAGCCTTCGGTGAGTTCAGGACATTCCTTGAATCCAAACCAATGTATTGGACATTTCTCCTTAAAGGTGTGGTCAGTGATTCTGGAGAACGCTTGTTGTCAAAATCACTTCATGTCAAAATCAGTGAATATGTCCTCATGATCTACTACCTGTCCGTACTTTGTGTCATGCATGCGCTGAAAAATAAATTGTGCCGCTACTGCTACGGTGGGCGCCTTTGTTTACATGCCCGTTTACAGAGCCTGCTATCGGTGTATGAATGTGTGTGTGAATGGTAACGTGGGAATGGGGACAGGTCTCCCTTGAAAAAGAGTCTCCGGTCTCAATGGGATTTACCTGTATAAATAAAGGTTAAAAAAAAAGAGCCTAGGTTGTGTATTAACACTGGATTTTTTTTCCAGCGCACACAGTAGGCCTACAGATAGGTAGAAAGTGATTTTGACTACAAGCATTCTCCAGAATCACTGTCTCCCCCTTTTAAGAACTATTTAAAAAAAATAAAAAGTATAAAAAAGTGGACACACTGACATCGGCATAGCAACACTGCACCACCGTATGCACTCAGTCTGTTGCCAGTTCCTAAGAGACACACCTTTCTAAAACCAATACAGCATTCCTGCAATAAATCTGACCTTTACAACGTTCAGTTTTTGTTGGAACTGTTTTGGTGAGAGGTGTGTCTGTCTATTATTATATCAACCACATTTATATCAGTGAGAGTTGGCTAGATAACAGACAGTCAATATCAGGGAATATGTCCTCTAAAATGCCCCTACAGTAAAATATACACTTTATAAAAACAGTCTTTATAACTGTTTTACTGTAATGTATAGGCTATGTATGTTTTTGTCCAAAATGTTTTAGGTTTAAAAAAAAAAAGTGGAAAATACCTTATTTGTCATATTGAACATATACATTTTGCATTTTTTTCGTCAAAGTTTTTTTTATTAAATCACAAAGTGTCAAAACAGCTGCAATACAATGGATTATTTTTTTTTTCCCCTATTTTCCCTCCCGAACATATCCCACCCAATCACAAACAGTCCTGCATTAAGAGATCAACACACAAAGCAATACACAAAGCAATACACCACGTCAAAAAAAAAAACAGAAACGAAACACAAACACAAACAGAACACACATTTTGCATTTTGACCCAAAAATTATCGGTAAAGAGTTTAAAAAAAATCGGTAAAGACAATTTTTTTTAAATGTGCTATAGAAATACAGTTTTATTTTGCTTTTGACTTTAAGAGACAAAATAATCTTCAAATAGGAAAATTGAGTAACCTTCCCTATGTCAGTATGTGGGTGGCTTGTGATATCGCAACACATTTGTTACTTTTGTTTTGGCCGAAATTCACTAGAAGACATTTCCTGTTTGGTGAAGTCGGAGCTTTGTATTCAGGTGTGATGACTAGTAGGTAAACACGCCATGGCGAAAATCTGTGCAAACATTTACAAACATACTCCCACTTCATAAAGTCAACACATGAGTCACACAACAGGCTGCTGCTGCGTTTGAGTGTGTGTGTGTGTGTGTGTGTGTGTGTGTGTGTGTGTGTGTGTGTGTGTGTGTGTGTGTGTGTGTGTGTGCGTGTGTGTGTGTGTGTGCGTGTGTGTGTGTGTGTGTGTGTGCGTGTGTGTGTGTGTGTGTGTGTGCGCGTGTGTGTGTGTGTGCGTGTGCGTGTGTGTGTGCGTGTGTGTGTGTGTGCGTGTGTGTGTGCATGTGTGTGTGTGTGTGTGCGTGTGTGTGTGTGTGTGCGCGTATGTGTGTGCGTGTGCGTGGGGCCTTCAGGCAGCAGATACAGGGCCTGCGGCAGTACTTTATGTAGAGAGAGATTGATTGGTCCATATAATTCGACTTGAGGAAAAAAAAACTCAGTTACTCCACAGTGCAGTCTAGTGGTCGTTGGTTGTACTGCACAATGCACAATACACCCGGATAGACAGACTTTCTTTATATGTCCATGAGACAGACAGAGGTCAAATATATAGGTACCAGTGGTGGAAAATAGTACATTTTATCAAATACTGTGCTTTGGTGCAATTTGGAGAGACTTGTAGAGTAACACATCCTATGTATAATAATATCATAATATCATAATATCATAATTTGTCCAAGCGTATTTTCAATATTGAAATAAAATGTGATTAACCCTGAATTGCTGTTTCCTTCTGTATAATTCATCAATATATAAAAGCAAGACATTACGATATATATATATAAGCTTTTATGATTAAAATGTACAGTCTATGCATCGACCTCCATGTAACAAAACACATCGCTAAATAACTCCTCACAAAACCTTGTTTGGTATCATTTTCTGGTGCTACCACAGATCTGAAGAAGTGTTGACATTGAGATAAACAGCGGCCCAAACATTAAAGCCAGCGATCCATTACCGTAGTCCATTTAATCACCCTCTTTGTGAGTCCTTTGTTCTGCGGCCGCTACTGATAATCTTTAGAGAAATAAACAAAAGAAATGCCTCACTGAAAACTGATGTGGGAACAGGACACTGAACTCCTTACACAGTTTACATTGTCTTACTGTTTGCTCAATCTGCTTTAGTTAAAGGTGGAGTCAGCGATTCTGGAGAACGCTTGTTGTCAAAATCAGTTAATATCTCCTCATGATCCACTACCTGTCCGTACTTTGTGTGCGCTGAAAAAAAAAATGGTTTTAATACACAGCCTAGGCTCTGTAAACGGGCATGCAAACAAAGGAGGGTGGGGGGGCTACAGGGTATTAGGAGATATTCACTGATTTCGACAAATGTATTTCGACAACAAGCGTTCTCCAGAATCACTGACTCCACCTTTAAGTTGCACAAGGAGAATGAAGAAGCTATTTGTTCTATTGAAAACAGATTTAAAAAAAAAAGACATCTGAGTGAGTACAAGACACATTTCCTGGAGTTCAAGCCTGTGTGTGGAGCAGGACCACATGTTGGACCTCAAGCGGGAACATTTTTGTGTTTTTTTTTTAATCCGTAACTTATTTTACTATTCTCCGTATGAGGTCGGACTCGCAAGACTGTTTCAAATCACATTCAGCTCTCTGAACTCTATGAACTGGACAAAGTTGTTTTAAATAATTCATTTCTGAGCGATGCATATCACCTGTTCAAGAGAAGATGTATATTCATAAGATTTGATCATTTGTATAATCAACCCAGAAGAAATGGCCATATAAGGTTGCCTGTTCTACTGGATTTTTTGGGGCAAGTTTCAGTCACACAAATGTTACCAGAGAGAAGATTTTCACACTACAGGATTTCATGTCCTGTTTTGGAAATCAGCAGAAACAAATTACAAGCATAGAAGAAAAAGAATAATTTAATTTATTTATTTTTATTAAACTGGAATACAACAGGAAAACTTGACCTCATTGAAATTAAAAATTATTTTTCAAAGTGTCCTGGCCAAAGACAGGCAAACAATACATTCACACATAAAACACAAAACAAAAGTTTATTAGTGCCACGATTGGGATATTATTTCGTTATATAATGTTAGCAGAGTCAGTGATCGTATTAGAAGATCCCAAAACAACTAGAAAAAAAACCAATGATGGTGCAACTGCAAGAAATGTGTAATCAGACCAGCGCTGTACTGTGACATGCGTAAAGAGGGAGTGGAGAATTATCATTGAAATATAAATTGCTGAATTAAAAATTACAACAACATCTAAAACAAACTTAAAAGTAAATTGGCAAAGTGGTGATGATTTTTTTTATTTTTTTTAACTTCAAATACATTCACATTAAGGCATTAGGTTTCAGGTCAAATAACTTTCTGTACATGAGTCCTAGGATGACCCTGGACCAGTCCTACTTAATTTGATTCATACCAAAGAGAAAAACAAATCTTCCTAATTTGCTTGTTCAGGAATACATCTGTTTGTAGGAGGTGGAGGCTCTTGCATGCGGCTCAAGTGTTTCATAAAGGCCCATTGTATTGTTTCATAAACTAATTTAGACTATTTTTGTTATTTAATAAGTGATACGGGACATGACAAAACAGAAAAATTGTAAAAACACAACCCCGTGCTGCCTCGCCCGCTTTGACTTGCGGTAGCGTCATCAGCTTGTAGTAATAACTGAAACCATGCTGCCCTCCACTGGCTCTCAGTTTACTTACTCGGATCACAAAGAATTGCTGGAGAAAGCAACACTAGAGACATATAGAAAGTGTTTGTTTAATTTTCCTAGAATGCTTAGAATGAAATATTTCAGAAATGTATCCAGTTTATTAATGAAAGTAAATTTTGTAATTGTAATTTTTGAAAAGGACAGTACATTAAAATATTCTGCTAAAAATAAAATTATAAAATACACACACACACACACACACACACACACATAAGAAGTGGTATCCAAGGGTTTATTTGGTTAAGCGAACGTCATTAAATATCATGGACACTAATGGCTGTAAATTGAACTTTTCTTTTCTATGATTAAAGAGGACCTATGATACTTTTCGACTTTTATGACCTATAAACGTTGTTATAATGATTTATAATCATGTTTAACCATACTAGAGTATCAAATAGTTAGAGAAGCTCAAAGCAGTGTGTAGAGAGAGACTGCTGTGCTCGCTAGGGTAAGAGGAAGAGTGTCCAGAAAATCTACATAGTTTTTTGTGATGTGATTCGTGTCAGGTTGCTCTATAGCAGTGTAAAACAAGAAATTAAGACCAGAAAAGTAGTATAATAGGATCTCTTTAATGTAAAATGTTTGAAACACATTGTGGTGCAGCTACACATTTACACCATGTGCCACAGGGACATCTAGTGGTATAATTCAGTATACCAGTTCAGTATTTGGCCTACTATCAACAGTCTCTCTCTCTCTCTCTCTCTCTCTCTCTCTCTCTCTCTCTCTCTCTCTCTCTCTCTCTCTCAACCCCCCCCCCCCCCCCCTCTTTCTGTGTGTGTGTTATTTAGGTGCGAATGGCAGCCTGACAGAACCTGGTGTCACTGTGGTATCAGTACATGGGCCCAGCTCTGTTCGCGGTAAGAGACAAACAAACGTGACCTTACAACACAAGGCCGATTATTCCGCTTTTTTTCTCACAGCAGTTTTTTTGGGTGAGCGTATCTGAATTTTAATCTGCATTAAAAAAAAACATATAAAAACAGCATTCCTTGCACTGTTGCTCTGTTTCACAAACATTTTAAAGTTCCTCGTAGCTTCTTTAAATTTCTACTCCTATTTCCCTTTCCTAGGTCTCCCTCAGATGCTGCGTTGGAAGGAGCAGTGTGACATATGTTGTTATTGTTTCACAGTGGGAATCAAAAGGCCAGTAAAGATTTATTTGGACGAAGCCTCTAACAAAAAGACAGAAAAAAGATAAAGATGCACTCATCCCCTATACCACAACCACCCACTCTAGTCTGCATTCAAGACTCTACTTTATCCTGCAAGATACGACACCAAAGGACGCCACATTTTTTCAAAGTCTTTTAGATTGTCCTTAATGATGAATCTATACTTGATGGTCTGGTCTGGTAATAAGATCTCTCTCTCCTTCCCCCATGCCGCCACTTTTACATATTACGAAATAAAGACAATACCATGAACTGTAGTCTTGTTTGGTATGAAACCTTTTTCCATGTTCAGGTGCATTTCTTCCCATTTGATTTATTAAAATGTCAATATTTATTTAACCTATTTCATTGATACATGTAAGGACCCCTTTAAGTTGAAAAGGTAAAATCAAACTTGTACAGTGATAGAACTTGTCTGGCACTGGGGCGCATATCCACTTGCACTTTACAAATATGTAATGAGGTCAGTCAGTGAGTTGACACCATCCTTTGTCCGTCCTTATAAATTATTGCCTGGGTGCTTAAAGAACCACTTAGCAATGGATTATAAACTTGAATAGTTTGATAGCAACAACATTGACGCAGCAGAAATACAACATAAGATTTTTCAAGTGTCCATCCACAATAGAAAGAAGGATCAATAGTTGTATAGTGGAATAAAAACTAATAATAGAAGCTCATTTTCATTTGTTGTTTAATCTAAAGTAATGCATCATGGTCTCTATACAATCATGTCTGTCCTGTGAGAACCATATATCTCTAAAAAAGTTAAGACTTTTCATAAGAAATCAATCGGAATCAAATGGAAGGTACCATACATTCAAACATACTTTGCACATTAAGAACATAGTGTATAAAACAGAGCAGCACAATAGCATTAGCAATTGCAAATACACTTAATTAGTTGAGTCAATGTGCTAAATAATTTCCCCCCCTACAGCTAAGACTGAACCTACATAAACAAACATCAAAGGAACGTGGGCGCTCCGGTGGCGTAGTGGATAGAGCGTGTACCATATCGGCTCCGGCTTTCGTTGCAGTGGTTGCGGGTTCGAATCCGACCCGTGAACCTTTACTGCAGGTCATCTCCCCTCTCTCTCTGTCTCCCCATTTCAACTTTGTACCATCTAATAAAGCTTGAAAATGCCAAAAAATAATAATTTAATAATAATTCAAGTGGATTTGAAGCATTGACTGAGCAATGGCGGATCCTTAGGCCCCCACAACAGAGAATTAAAGGCTTCCATGTCCTTCGTCACTTCTTCCTCTTCTGTCCTTGCCGTCCTGTCTGATGCCAACCGTCCAGTCAGTTTGTGAATCTCCTGTACGACTGTTCTGACATCCAGTTCATGCTGCGATGCCTTCAGGGTCACTGTATTAAATGGGAACGTCCGTATGAAATCTCCAACTCTCATTGGTGGAATATGTTGTCTACTCTTTGCAGAGGCTTCCTCCAAAGGAATCTTTACTGGCCTTTGATTCCCACTGTGAAACAATAACAACATATGTTTGTTATGCCGTATATACAGTATACACTCACCGGCCACTTTATTAGGTACACCTGTTCAATGGCTTGTTAAAACAAAAAGCCAATCAGCCAATCACATGGCAACAATTTAATACATTTATGCATTTAGACGTGGTCAAGACAATGTACTGAGGTCAAACCGAGCATCAGAATGGAGAAGAAAGGGGGTTTAGGTGACTTTGAACGTGGCATGGTTGATGGTGCACAGCAGGATGAATCCATACTTTCATGTTGTTTATGCCAAATTCTGAACCTGCCATCTGAATGTCGCAACTGAAATCGAGACTCATCAGACCAGGCATTATTTTTCAATCTTCTATTGTCCAATATAGGTGATCCTGTGAGAATTGTAGCCTCAGTTTCCTGTTTTTAGCTGACAGGAGTGGCACCAGGTGGGGTCTTCTGTTGCTGTAGCCCATCTGCTTCAAGGTTGGTCGTGTTGTGCGTTCAGAGATGGTATTCTGCATACCCTGGTTGTAACGAGTGGTTATTTGAGTTACTGTTGCCTTTCTATCATCTCGAACCAGTATGCCCATCCTCCACTGACCTCTGACTTCAACAAGGCATTTTACATCCACACAAATGCCGCTCACTGGGTATTTTTTCTTTTTCCGGCCATTCTCTGTCAGGCCTAGAGATGGTTTGGACTGAAAATCCCAGTAGATCAGCAGTTTCTGAAATACTCAGACCAGCCCGTCTGGCACCCTCAACATTGCCACGTTCAAAGTCACTTAAACCCCCTTTCTTCCCCATTCTGATGCTCGGTTTCAACCTCAATAAGTTGAACCGTCCAGGTCTACATGCCTAAATGCATTGAGTTGCTGCGATGTGATTGGCTGATAAGTTATATGTGTTAACAAGAAATTGAACCGCTGTACCTAATAAAGTGGCCGGTGAGTGTATATCAGTACATACAGCACTGGAAACAATTAAGAGACCACTCCAAATGTTCAGTGTCTCTTGTTTTACTCTTTAGGGGCGTATGTTTGAGAAAAATGAACATTTTCATTTTGATTTGCTATGACTGGTGTACCCTTCATTTTCAACCCAGCTTACAAATTCTCCAAAAAAAAAAGACTTCATTGTATTTTTTTTTTCTCAGTTTTTCACAATCATACTCCAAACACACCAGTACTTACCTGTAAATGTTTGGGAGCTTCCAGGACACAGCAGGAGAACGCCCGAATCCCAGACTCCTGTGTGTGGGATCGGGTAACGAAAAGGAAACGTGTCTCTCTCTAAAGAGTTCCATCTCAGCTTCTCTTTCAGTGTCGTCACGGTGCTGTGTAACCCCAGACACATCAGCTCTCCGCCAGGGCTCAAGACCTGGGCAAGTCCGCCTCTTTACCACACACACATTTGTCTTTGAATGTGGGTCAAGTATCGGGTTTAAGCCCTTCTTGTCTGTGTTTGTTTTGGTAGCTATGGCGTTAACTTTTCTGCAATTGACTCCAGATATCTTGTTTAAGGCAACTGGGGGAAGGTGTGTATGGTAGTCTGCTACTAAATCATTTTGTCTGGAGTGTGTTTGGTTGATTTTTTCAGATTGGCAATGAGTTTTAAGCATAGGTAGTGTCTGAATTTTCGAGGACTGTCGCGTAATTCGCTTGTGAAATTTGGTTTCTTTAAGTTTCGTGAAAACGGGTATTGAAACATGTGAAGGGGGATTCAATTTGACACAAGACTGCTCATATCTGTCTCTCTGAAAAGCCTTCTCTCTTAAGCTATCGGTCTGTGTGTAGTTCATCAAATCGATGAGATCACTAATTAACCCTTTCTTTACCGCAATATCTGCTTGGCAATCGAGAGTCAAGGCCGGGCTGTAGTTGACTTCCAGCAACCACGGTTTGAACTTGACGTCAATGAGGATATCGAAACCAAACAGCTCCACACAGTTTGGGCAGGAGGGGACCGAGGCAGCTATGGTTAGGAGTGTTAGAGTCACTATGTTGTTAATTCTTTGCCATAAAAGAACTTCGTTGATATTTTGGCCTTGGAGAAAATGTCTAAACTTGCTCATAGTCCACTTGCAACCTTGGCCAACTTTCTCTTTCTCAGTTTTATAAAAGGGGCCGAACTTATTGATGCTAGTGTTGGTGAGATGGGCGTACAAGTTTTGCAAAGACTCCAAATTGTATTTCTCGGTTGCAAATCGCACCAAGCCCTCCTGATGAATGTAAATACTCAACGGATGGAAGCTCTTGACACACACGTAGATCCTAAGGTCGAATTTGTAGCCGGATATCAACAGAGGGTTGCTGATATACCGCTGTACTATTACAGAGCAGTCGTAGACCAAGTCCTTGATATCCTGAAATATGAAGATGCCTCTGCCTCTGGATAGATCCACAGGCTTACATATCCAGTAGACAGCAGACGGCTTTGTTGCTCTGGTTACAAGCAGTCGGTTGTATTCGGCCAGGAATCGCGTGAAGTCGTTTGGGAGGATGAAAGCGCTCGGACTGAAGTCGTACAGAGATGAACCAAATGTTGATCGCATTCTCCGCAGGTTGCGTGCCAAGCAGTCCTTAGAAAAAAGGACAAATCATTTGGTAAGAGCGTGATCAAATTACGTGTGAATGTCGATAGTTAGCCTGCTATTGGTGTATGAATGTGTGTGTGAAAGGTAACGTGTAAATTGGAACAGGTCTCCCTTGAAAAAGAGTCTCTGGTCTCGATGGGATTTACCTGTATAAATAAAGGTTAGATCATTTAACTGAACAGGATACACTTCATATAGTTTTTATTTGGAAAATAAAGATATTATTTGTGCTTACTGTATGTTTTTCTGAGGACCCCTTCGATAACTAGATGCTGCATCTCAAGGGGCTTATCCATGAATAAAACATTTTGAAATAAAATAAAGTCCCACAGACCGTCACCTTGCGTGTGATGCCTGCGGTCTTGGGATGGTGGTTGAGCCGTTGCCATGGCAGTAGATTGTGATATTCTGCGTTCCGGAATGCCCCTCCCCTCCAGTAGAGGTTCCAGTCCTCCTCCTCCCTCTCTTCCTCTCGGTATTCTGTCCATCCGCGCTCCAACAGGACTTCCCTCACCAGCTCCGGGCCTCTGTCATGCAGTCTGAAGACAAGGGACGCAGCCATACAGCATCCTAACCTACAGAAAACAGCAGGGAATTATTGAATTGAATTGAAAATGTTTTAATTTCGAACAAGTAAAGAAGAATAAATGCATATGTATTTAGCTCTAGAATTATGTATCTAAACTGTATACAATCACAGTTAGGAGTAAACCCAGTCCGAATGGGACTCAATGTTGAATCAACTTTTTTGGGGGCGAAATCAGTGAATATGTTCCCACAATCTGCTATCTCTCCGAAATGTGTGTACAATACGTAAATATATTAGTCCAAGCATTTAGAAAACAAACAAAAAAAAACAGATGCATTTACAGAATTGGGGAAACACTAAACGAAAAAAAACACATGAGGAATTTTACATTGTTTTTCTTTACCTTTGATTGAATGGTCTAATAGCTTTTCTTCCAGCCAGGTAGAAGGTAGAGTCATTCCTTTGCCCTCTCACACAGTGTACAGTAGAGCAGACGGTCTGTTCTCTAAGCTCCACCTACACACACGCACACACACACACACACACACACACACACACACACACAGACACACACACACACACACACACACACACACACACACACACACACACACACACACACATACACACACACACACACACACACACACACACTGCTTGGAAATACCAGGTGCTGTAAGCTTTTACACTTCCATTCACAACCAGCAGAGGCGCTGTTGCTTCTTTCAGCTGAGACAGATTTGAGAAACTTCCATTACATTTTTTTTTAAATTCTTTATTGCTTCTGTATACTTCAGTGTAAACAGTCCCGACCAACCTCGCATACACAATGGATGGTGAAGTAGACAGTATAGAGTTTATACATGTTGAGTGTGTAGGGGGGAGGCCGTTGGTAGGGCTTTTCAAACACAGCCTATCTACTAACTACAGTTTTTGCCAATTGCTTACACACATCTTGCAGACTTTGGCCCACTGTGTCAAAACTTAACACACAGGCCGAATAGGACAAAGCACATAGAGATAAACTTCTAACACACTTCTAAACCCAACAATCCCATTTCAAAACTGTTTTTAGCATCAAAACAATACACACATGCACTTTTGAATTACTCTTTCCTAGCAGCAACAACACACAGATGTGCTTTATGCAAAACACAGCTGTATTCAGTACTTTGGATGGTTTTTGACTTTAAAAGTTTCATACAGATTTTTTTTGTGAAAGATTGATTCACTACAGTTGATCTAGACACATGAAAATAAAAATAAAAAAGCTTCTGAAAAAAAAGTGTATTTTGCAATGTCATGTTTTGGCAAACAAAACAACGAATAGGTATTGCAGTTCAACAAGTAGTTCAGTTTGTCAATATAAACTCTGAAATAATTACAGTAAAATAAAATAAAATCAGTGTTGTAAGGAATGGGGTGGGTGGAATATGAATCCTTTGGATATGGCCTCCCATTTGCGTCTGGCCACATCGCCTCATCAACATCGCATGCAATGTCATCCTTTGAGAACCAAGAGCGAAAATATTCCTGATATCCAGTCTAAATGTCCTAATTATGGAGCTACTGTGTAGTTGGGCTGGACTCTCTGCCCAGGCTCCTATATTGTTAGGCCATGATCTATAACATGGTCCACTATAGTGACCCTGTTGTATGTGTCTCCGACTGTTATCGTCCTCCTGCCGCTCTCTCTTGTCCTCTTCCCCTGACTCTTGTACTGTACAAAGGAGCTGAGCTCACGTGAGGTCTATTTGTAATGCTAAGGCTCACACTGATTGGTATTTAATTAGCTTAATCTTTTTTTTAATGTGTGTGAGTCTGTGTGCTTTTCCAATTTTAGTTGTGTTTTGAATTTTAAATAGATGTGTTTTCCCAAGGATCGCAGGAGATTTCATTTTTGAACAATGTGTCTTGTGTAAAAAACAGTGTGTAGTGTTTTGCAAGAAGTGTGTTGCAGAATTTCAAACACAGTGCAAAGCACTTATTGTGTTTGTAGGGTTGGTGCTTGTGTTTAGGGCATGGTCACAACAGTTACAGGTTGTGATCCTTTGGGCATAGCAACCACTATTAGTGTTTAAGCATTAGGCAAAAACTGTAAGTTATTTCCCCCCACTGCGCCCCCTCCAAAAAAGTGGATCACATTACCCCAGTTCTTAGGTCTTTACACTGGCTTCCTGTCACTCTGAGAATTGATTTTAAAATATTGATGTTGGTCTATAAGGCCCTAAATGGTTTGGGCCCCAGATACATCGCTGACCTGCTGATCCCATACAGACCAGTCAGAGCTCTCTGGTCGTCTGACACTGGGCTACTGACAGTCCCCAGAGTAACGACTAGACAGGGAGAGTCAGCCTTCAGTTTTAATGCACCAAAGCTCTGGAATAAACTTCCACGGGACTTGAGGTCCGCTTCAACACTCTTAAAATCACTTTTAAATCAGGTCTGAAGACTTTACTGTTTCCGTTTTAACCTGTAATTTTAAATTTTTATTTATTTTTATTCTTTTTAAATTATTTTATGTTTTATTTATATTCATGTTTCTCATTCGCTTTTTTTTTATGTATTTTTTTTTAATGTGTGCTCTATTCTTGATGTGTTTTTGTTTTTGCATCTGTAAAGCACCTTGAATGGCCTTGTGTCCGAAATGTGCTTTATAAATAAACTTGCCTTGCCTTGCCTTGCCTTACAGCTCAGTCTTAAGCTTGATATTAAGGTTGTGGCCTAATCAGTGTAAAGTGGTCCCACCTGATGGTAGCTGGGTCATGTTAAAAGACAGGAGTAGCTTTGAGTTCACAGCTTGTTTCTGCTTGTCAGACATTCAACTGCCTGATACCATGTGGCTCCTTGTCTTCCTCTGCATTTCCTCAGGTAAAGTGAAACGTTCAAACTACTATATTCTGCTAAAATACTGTTTAAAGGTGCTACGAGTAACTTTTAAATATTTCTGAAAAGGTCTAATTTTTCCTCAGATGAAGATAAATTACATGTAAAAGCAAACGAGACCATCAGTGCAAAGAATGCTATTTTTATATAGTTTTGTTAATTCCTTTTGTCATGGGTATTGTGTCTGAATTGTGGTATAGAAGTGAACTTGCCTTGTTTTAATTTCTTTTTTTCTCTTTGTAGTTGGTTGCGTCCCCTTAAATATACCTCGGGACACTACCGGTGACGCGCACGGTTTGTGTTTATTTTATTTTAACATGTGCAATGTAATCTAACCATCAATTCAATGGTGCGCCACTAGAAGCCAGAGACTCTAAGGTAGACTGGGAGGTGTACTGTAAATGGTTGGACTACAAATCCAGTTGACTATCTATCCTTAGGGTATCTTAGTATTTATAATGTGAATATTGCTTGTTTATCTTATTACACTCTATATTCTTTTTAATGTTCCTATTGCACCGTGGGTCAGAGACAAATGCCATTTTGATTCTGATGTATGTCTTGCATATATCAGAACTGACAATAAAAAAATTGACTTTGACTGGACTTGAAATCCTTCCCAAAATGATAAAACTCACAACTCTCTTTTTTTTTTTCTTCTTCAGTTGGTGCAGCCATTTTGAATGCCACCCATAATGTGACTACTCCTACCCCAGGTCTGTGATCAATGCATATTAACACCAGGAATGTATTTACTTATTTAAAACGATGTGGTTCAAATTCTTTACATTTCTTAAAGTTGTTTTTATTAAATGTATAAAGTGGCTTTACTACTATTACCTACATTTCTTTTTTTTCTAGATGGTGGAGTCACTTTAAATGACACAGACAGAGGTGATTGGTGGGAGTGGTGTCGCCCACCTAAGTGCCACTTGCGCCCATGTGAGATTTGCCCCAGTTTTGTTTTTGCTTTTGCTTTGTTTATGTATTTGTAGCTTGTTTTCTTGATTATTTTGTCTTGTTTATTTGTTCCTCGTCCATTATTTTTATTCTTTATTTGTTTTGTGTCTTGTTTGTGTGGGTATTGTATGCGTCTACTTCAGTTTTTTTTGTCCACATGTGTAAAATTGTAAAACCACTAAAAAAAGAGGTGATGTAATTATCATCATTATACGTCCCTTAGACCCCCCATAATGCGACCACTAGCGTATTACAAGGTTTGTGATCAATGCACTTTATTTGCACTGTTAACATTTGCAACAATATAGAGACATTTTTTTTATTGGCAAGAGTTCAATACAGGTCACATTTTTCCCACCCCTAGAACTTACCCTCAGAAAAACCGAAAAATATAGAGAATAATTTAGGAGAATTTTTTTCTGAGTTCCATTAATGTTAATGCAGCCAGCAACTCTAAAGGGTTGATTGTGTACTGTGTGTTTTTATACATGAAAGCATAAATCCTGGTAATTAAATGTATCAAGTGGCCTCAGTATTAACTAGATTTTCTCTTTTTCAGCTGGCCCTTTAAATGACACTGTGACTACCTCAGGTTGGTAATCACTGATGTCTTAATAGTTGGACTTTATTTTCAAATAATGTGATTTTTAAATGTCTTTGTCTTTAGGTCGTTATTGTGTACTGTGTATTTTTATAGATCCTTGTAATTAAATGTGTAACGTGGCCTTACAATGACCTAAATATCTGTTTTTCAGATGGTGGCGTCCCTATGAATTACACCGGTAATGCGACTAGCCAAGCAGCAGGTAACTGGTGCTCACTGGATTTATTTTTAATTTTTTTTGGCTTGAACTTTAAAGTGATGTGTTCAAATTCCTTGCATGTCTTTTGGTTGATGCATGATGTGGAGTAGCAAGCTATTTTAATTGTTTTTATTTTTTTACTTATATTATTCAAATTCCTTTAGATCCTCAGATTCCTGTACAGCAGCAAGACAGCGCAGAAACCTTAGAAGGTAAACTTGATCAAATATGCAAATATATATAAAAATGCATTTTCACTCAATGTACAGTAACGGTTTTTATCTTAAACGTTCACGGTCCCAGACCTTGAAGACGACATGGTGGTTGACGAGGGAGACATGTTGATGCCGGTGAGACGGAAATATTCATTTTAATGGCTGAAAAAAATGTGTTTTACCATAGTTATATAAAAATAGCATTCTTTTGTCGCATGTCATTTATGATCATCAGAGGAAAAATTAGACTGTTTCAGAAATATTTAAAAGTTCCTCGTAGCACCTTAAGATGATGATTGTTATGAGAAATTGTCCCTAATATGTACTGTGCATATATTTGGTAAACCTGAATTTGACCTTTTTTTTATGAAGGCTAAACCTTTTTTAAGGATATTTACACTTTTTTATTTTTTAAATGACCCTCTTAATGTCTGAACTAACAGGAGGACAGGAATGCTGTGCAGTCCATCTGGCCAAACGGCGTTGTACCTTTCGACATAAGTGACGAGCTTGGTGGGTTGAAGCGGTATACTTTAAATGCGACCCCTGTGTATGTACATAGATGTTACACTGGGGTCATCCCTATGGTCCCACAGCCCTATGTTCCTGAAATTGGCAATTAGGTTCCAGCATCACAGCTGGGGAGTTAGGGTACACACACATGGTTGGGGGACAGGGAGAGGTTGGAATAGGAGTGACACACCCAATCTCACACACAGAAATACCATTCTTTATTATATTGTTCGACTATATAAAAATATGCCACAAACGGGCTGTGGAACATGGACACGCTCCCTTTACACTGGTGCAGATGAAAAAGCATTTTTTTTTTCTGTTTTCACTCCTAAACAGCTCATCAAAGAGAGAATATCTACGCTGCCTTAAAGATGATTTCTGACGTCACGTGCATCCGCTTCATCCCACACGTCATGCAGAACGACTACCTCAATTTTGTCTCCGGCAGAGGGTGAGATATAGAGATATATTTACTTTCTCTTTACAAAATTGCTTTTAAAAGTATACTTTTAGTTTTTACAGAGCCTAGGCTTTGTAAACAAAGGTGGGCCCATCGTTGCTAGCAACATACCAGTTTACATATTGTGTCTGAAATTGCGCACTTCTGTACTTACACTTACTTTTTTGAGTGCACTTTGCGCAAAACCGGAGAGTGTGCCAAAATGCAGTGCACTGTAAGTTCCTCGGTCGTGCACTCAAAACGGTCTAAAACTTGAGTGTGGAGCGATGGACACTTTCCACCCTCAACGGCCGCCATCTTGCCTACGTAGCGGAGAGGACGGGACATTAAAATCAAAATAGAGGAGCTTGAAGCAACTGTGGAGACGGACGCGCTCTACAAAAGTTAAATTAAACATTTGTTTAGTTTTTCCGTACAACTACACTGTTTTAGACTGTATCCGACCGTTAAAAAAAAAATACCACCGAAGAAGAACCTTCAAAATGCAAAGTCCTTTCCGGTAGGTGCGCGACGGCAGTTTGGACAGTGCACCGTAGAAATGAGAGCACTGCGTCTATAAGTAAGTGTACTGTAGGGATAATAAAGTGCACTCAATGTAAGTGCACTTACGTGAGTGCGCGATTTCAGACACCGTATAAACAGTGGATTTCTTTTCCCAGTGCATACAGAATCGCCTACACCTTTTTTTTTTTTTTATATATTTTATACATTCTGAGCTTATCACCATTGATGCATAGTGAACTTTGTACCTTAAGAGCAAATGGTTACCCAAGTCAAATTCCTAATAAAGCTGATTCTTAGAGAAAAACTAGACTTTTTATTTTTATTGTGACATTTCTCTTTGCACTCACTCCCACACATATAAACTGCACTTAATTTTTAATCATGTAAAATTAAGTGTTTTAATGAAATCTCTCTCTGTCCAGCTGTGCGTCTTTCGTTGGCGCTCAGGGCGGGGCCCAGAAGCTGTACTACGGCTCGTCCTGCAGCGTGGGGAACGTCTGCCACGAGGTGATCCACGCGCTGGGCATTCAGCACGAACACACACGGGTCGACAGAGACCAATACGTCTCTGTGGCGTGGGAAAAGATCAAAGAAGGTAACGACTCCAGTAGGGCTGGGTATCGTTCAAAACATTTTGTTTTTTTATTTCAACATTATTGAAACGGGTGCCGATACCTTGACTTGGATATGGATTCCTGAACAATACTTTTTTCATTACACGTATCCATTAAAAAAAATATCAATAACTCAAATGTTAACTTGGCTACGATCGTATTGTCTTCAGATGACCACACATTCCATATCTCCTGTGCCACTGCAGCTTTACAGACAATCACCAACAGTTTGACACTTGACGTCTCGCTAACCAGCTTTACCTCAATAATTAGTTTTTTTTTCTTTCCCTCTTGAGATCATGAATATTTATAAAATAAGTCACCTGGATACAAGTGTTGTTTTTGTAGGTATTTTTTTATTAATGTTCATGCAACTAAAGTCACGCATGCTCAAACTCAAAAAGAATGTATACATACATAAACACGCATTCTAATCACGCATTCTAATAAAAGATAGTGGTAATAAGTAAAGAGAATGTGTACGTATATTAATCTCCATTATACCCAGGTACTTGTATTCATTTATTCAAAGGTATAATATCTTTACGTTTTGTCTTTTGAACATGTAAGCAATAAAAAACAAAGTAAAAATAGTATTAGATGAATAAATAAAACGGACACACTTTCTAGTTGCTTGAAAGGGGGCGGGAGGTAGTAAAAAAGACACATAATAGTGTAGCTTCTGTATTTTCAACATGTCTGCATTGCTTCTAAAGATGACGTCATTTTACATTTCTGATTTAAAGGGAAATCGAAGAACTTCCTGGTGAAACACGGGAACACGCTAAACCTGCCGTACGATCTGGATTCCATAATGCACTACGGAACGTAAGTCCTAATGTTATTGGCCATTATTTCTTTTAGGCAAGTTTATTTATATAGCACAATTCAGACACAAGGCCATTCAAAATGCTTTACAGGGGCATGAAATACATCTAGATTAGATGTTAGAAATTCATTTTATCCAGCTAACATAGGTTGGATTCAAATGTTTTAATTTTTTTCCCCCTCAGGCATTTCTTCAGTGTCGATGGCAGTCCGACGGTGTTGACTAAGCAGAGCGGAGTGCAAATCGGTCAGAGGAGTCACCTCAGTCAACTGGACATCCAGAGACTCAACAAACTCTACCACTGTCTGTGACAACATCCACACTGCAGGTGCATATTTCATTTATTTAATTTAACCTTTATTTATACTCACGATATCATTGAGGTGTGACACTCATTTGCAATGATGTCGAGAAACAGAAACGACAATACTTAATATACAATTCAAATGCACATCAAGCTGGTAAAGGGAAACATTTTAAACAGAGGTGTAGAGTGGCTGAAAATAAAATTGGTATACATATGCAGCTTTCACACAACGAATAAATAGTTGAAAGGTGCTACGAGGAACTTTTGTGAATTGTTTGTGATTTTTAACAGCTAATGAGACCATCAGTGCAAAGAATGCAATTTTTTTATATCGTTTTTCTTAATGCCTTGTCCTGGGTACGCTCACCCAGGAACAACAGCTGACACTTTTGTCCAAAGGGGTGCAAGAGTTAATGCAAGCTGAAAGTTTTTTTTTTTTTTTTTTTTTTAAAGAAAAACAAAACACGCCTATTCAACTTTGTAAATATACCTTTACTGCAGTGCAATACTAACATGTATTTTTTTTTCTTTCAGATCCAAATGGGCTGGCCTAGCGTGCTGGGTTTCTGATTCAATAAACATTTAAAAATCCTACTGGTTGTTTGTATATTTCTTTAAGCGTAGACTACACACCAGCCTGAAATGCATCAAATAAACCTCATTGCTGAACAGTTAACCAAGAGTTGATATGAATTTCCTTGCTCAAAATAGCACAGGGCTACATAAATGTAATGTCTTGGTCAATTTTTTGGAATAACATTTCTGGTGTAATGAGAAATGTTCCAATCTGGTTTTTCTGTGTTTATATTCTTGTAAAGTATAAAATATTTGACTCTTCTTGAAGTTGGTACATAGATATATCTCTAGAAGCTAACAATTTGCGTGTGTATGCCGAAATTTGCTTGCCTGTGTGACCTTTGTAATTCTGCTGCTGTTTGAATGAACCTCAGGAAAGGTTGGATCAAGCACTGGACTGGTTTTATTTCTGGAACAGCAAACGCAATTAATTGAAAGCCTTGCAGTCTGTTCTCGCACCACAGCGTGACACCATTTTACTTCTGAGCGCAAAACCAACTTCCGCTGTAGACTTTCACAATAGAATACACAACCTTTTGTTGCAGTCCCAAGTTTGACAGGAATTTAACATTAAAACCAAGTTATTATTTACACTGTTACACCTGGTTTGCTGAGAATCGCACATCGGCTAAATGGGACACTAGCTTAGGAGACATTGACCCTGTGCTCCAATCCCCATACTTCCATACTAGTTAGTATGCCAGAAAAACATTTAGGACATCCCAATACATGCACATCAAATTTATTTATATAGCCCAATATCACAAATAGCAATTTGCCTCAGTGGGATTTACAATCAAACGCAATAAAAACACACAGTGAAACAATCCATAAAAGATAAAAATGTCCATAGTGAGAATGTAGGTTGATTTCGATAAGATGTCCATAGACTTCTGAAGCTGCCAGACAAAGAGCCACACCGTCACTCATCCTTCAAGTCACCATCACTCTTCATGATGTAACCTGAAGAATAACAAGGAGACAACCAAGGAGTCACACATACAGACATAGGTTGCGTTCCGAATCGCATACTTTCTACTATATAGTATGTAGAAAAAAGATTTAGGATGTCCCGATTCTTGTGGCCAGATTTAGGATGGTTAGAAGTACCCGGATGTCCTACTTCATGCGGCCAAGATTGTTGGTGTTGAAAAGTGCATCCTATTTGGGCGATTCTGACCCACAATCCAGTGCGCACGTGAAGTGACGTAACATCGACGAAGCCTCCATATGAAAACGAACGGGGATGCGACGGATATAAAAGCAAGAGGCAAGATCAAGGCGCAATATTATGATGAAATAAGAGAGAAAAGTATGTCCCAATAGTATGCCTACTGCATCCTAACTAGATTCTTTTTATCGTTGGATGTAGTATGTAGAATAGAAAAAAGAAAGAGTATGCGATTCGGAACGCAACCATAGTGCGAGGGAAATGTGAGGTGGGAGGAAGAGGAGGGATATCATCCGCTAGAGTCTGGCAGATGAGATCCCGAATGAATAGAATAACTTATCTAGCGAATAGACAGTCAACTGTTCATGACGAACGGGACCCGCAGTAGGAGGGAGCAGGATCCCGGGTGTCCAATCAGCACACAGGACCTGCATGCGAAGAGAGGATGGAGGGAGGAGCTATGGCTAGGAAGTTTGGGAGATAAGAAAAAAAAGAAGAAAAAATTAAAAATAGGGCCCACAGCGCCCCGCCCCGCGGTGGAGCCCGAGAGGCCCCCCCACCACGGCCCGCCCGCCCCCCCACGCCGACGGGAGACCCACCACCAATGGGACCACGCCAGCCAAGCAATCCCCGTGCCCCCCCCCCACATTCACACCACCCTCACCCTATGGGGAAGCCAGGTCACCACCAACCCAAACTGAGTCTTTCCACCCCTGGCTTCCCCTAGGTCTAAGTTAAAAACACCCCTAGATCACCCCATGAGAGGGCACGGGGAGCAGTCATACAGGAGCCGGCACGGCCACAGAGGCGGAGGAACCCCCCCGACGCTGAAGGCCACGGACCACGGCGGAGACACCCCAAGCGCGGAGCAGGCCGCGAGACAACCGGCCACGGACAGCCGGCGCCAGCACCGAAAAACACACAGAGGCCCCACAGGCACCCAGCGGTGTAAACAATACCTAGACTGAGACCCTCCCTCTGCAGAAAAGGACTATCATTTATTTAAAATTTTGGCTGTATAGGTATGTTTTAAGTTTGGATTTAAACTCCTCAACAGAGTTAGATTGTCTTACGGCTGCTGGGAGATTGTTCCATAAAAAAGGAGCCCGATAGGAGAAGGCCCTGCTGCCCGCAGTCTTTTTAACTCTGGGGACACACAGGAGCCCTGTATTCCTAGAGCGAAGTGCCCTGGGAGGGACATAGGTTGCTATGAGACTAGACAAGTATGAAGGTGCAAGCCCATTTACAGCTTTGTAAGTCAGAAGCAGCACTTTAAAGTCCGATCTGAAGGGAGGCCAATATTGGTGTGATACGGTCAAATTATCTGGTTTTCGTTAAAATCCTGGCTGGAGAATTTTGAACCTTTTGTAAGCTTTTAGTAGCTGCCTTAGGCAACCCAGAAAATAATACATTACAGTAATCCAGTCTAGAGGACACAAATGCATGTATTAAGATTTCTGTATCAGACATGGACAGACTAGATCTAATTTCAGCTATATTTCTAAGGTGAAAAAAGGCTGTTTTAGTGGTTTCTTTAATGTGTTTATCAA
Source organism: Ammodytes marinus (assembly GCF_949987685.1). Classification (NCBI taxonomy): domain Eukaryota; kingdom Metazoa; phylum Chordata; class Actinopteri; order Uranoscopiformes; family Ammodytidae; genus Ammodytes; species Ammodytes marinus. Next base: position 23,489,677 of record NC_137223.1, on the reverse strand, counting down.
ATGAAAGGTGAGAATCAAAGATAAAACCCAGATTTTTGGCAGCAGAACTCTGAGAGATAACGCAATTATCTAGATTTATTGATGGTTGATTTACATATTGAGGGGAGCTAATTACTAGCAGTTCAGTTTTATCAGAGTTCAGGAGGAGGAAGTTTTTAGTCATCCAGCTTTTAACAGCAAATAGACATGCCTCTAGATTACTAATTTGAGTAGTGTCATCGACGTTTACGGGGACATAAAGCTGAGTATCATCAGCATAGCAGTGGAAATTAATTCCATAACTGCGTATAATTTGGCCTAAGGGTGCTAGGTATATGAAAATAACAAAGGTCCTAATACCGATCCCTGTGGTACACCATGTTTAATTTGTGAGAATATAGAATTAGTGTTATTATAAGAAACGCAGTTAATTCTTTCAGATAGGTAGGATTTTAACCAGGCAAGGGCTAATCCCGAGATACCATACAGGTATTCTAATCGGGCCAGGAGTATATTATGGTCTATTGTGTCAAATGCTGCGCTAAGGTCGAGTAATAGGAGCACCGAGGTTTTGTTTGAGTCTATCATTAATAGAATATCATTTGCTACTTTAGCGAGAGCTGTTTCAGTCGAGTGGCAGGCCCTGAAGGCTGACTGAAATGGTTCAAATAAATTATTAAAACTAATGTGTGCTAGCGGGATCGATGCCCGCATCCTCCAATACTTTTTTTTTATGACAAAGACAGCGCGCACATAAACTGGACGATACACGTTTCTATTTCTGAAAAAAAGTACAAAGAAATGGCGCACACAGCTATTAAAGCCTAACACGGAAAAGCAACAATTTATGATGGAACCAAAGTTAAGACTGCCCCATAAAAAGCTGTTTTTGGTCAATAAGGTAAAATAAGTTTGACGAGAAATCGATATAAGTAGCTTTTATTTTTGTTAAATTCAAAAATGAGATTGATATATTTTATTCCTTATTTGAGTCCCACTGAGACTGTTGTCCATCTTTTGTTATTTTTACCAAGGCCTACCCATTTGTTCGATTGTAGATATCGTTTATTCTTATATTCATAGATGTTATTTAGCTGGATAGGCTAAAACCTCACTTTTATGTTTTCAAGAAAGAAACAGAGCTATTTATTGAAGCTATAACTTAAGACAAAACAAAAAAGCTGTTGAGACTGTGGTCCACTGTAATGTTTTCACTTGAATTTCTCCTCACAATCCGCTACCAGTCTGAACTGTGTGTGCGCTGTAATAAAAATAGTGTTAATGCACAGCCTAGGCTCTGTAAACTGGAAGGGTCCCACTGTAGCTAGCAACATGCCAGTTTACAGAACCTAGGCTGTGTATTAACACTGGACCCCCCCCCCCCCCCCAACACACACAGACAGGTAGTAGATCGTGAGGAGATATTCCCTGATTTTGACAAAAAAAAGTGATTTTAACAACAAGCGGTCTCCAGAATCGCTGACTCCACCTTTTAATCAGCTAAAATATTTGAACATTGAGATCAATACATTTAAAAAAAGGAGAGAGTTTTAGTTAGGAAAAACAATGAAGGGGAAAAGTGTATTTTTTAATTCTTATTCGCAGCACATGTCGTCACAATAACACAGTTCCAGATTTCCAGGACAAACATTTATTCATAAATTCATGTCCCTCCTCAGAGCAGCTCGTTTTCAGATCCTTTAAAATATATAAACGACCGATTCCCAACACCAACCTTTACTGCTATAGACACAGTATTTAGAACATTTTCTGCCACCAATGTTGGAACCCTTTTTGTTGGACCAAATTGAGGAAAGAAATTCATCTTTATTCAAGGTCCACTTATGTACTAGCTTTTAACTGAACTCTGAATTGACTGTTAAATGTGTTCAGATTTTAAAAAAAATGTTTTAATGAAAATATATTTATTTTTAAGATCATGAATTCACTTTTAACAACCACCATCACTCCTGAAGTCCGGATAATGATAATTGATTTAACCTTCTGTGTGCACTATTACAATAAAGTTCTTTTAAGTCTTTTTTTTTCTTGTAAAAATGTCAAACATTTAATGGTTCCACCTCTGTAAATGTGAGTAAATTCTGGTTTATTGGGAGAAATAGATTAAAATAATACAATCGTTCAGGGCTTCAGTGGCTCAAGGTGGATTGTAGTGGGTTGTTAATGCTGCTTTGACAAGATACAGTAAGGGTTCGTCAACATAAGTCACTATAACGGAGTTTAAGTCAATACAATCCGACATGCAGAGAAATGGCAACATGAAGAGAGTGAGACAAAGCTTAGCAGGGTATTTTTAAAGGTACATTGTGTAGAATTTATTGGCATTTTTTTCACAACAGACTTGGTAGAAATGTAATATAATAAGGAATATAATATTCATCGGTATGTTTTAATTGGTGTGAATTTGCTTGAAAATAAAAGTGGTTGTTTCTTTTATTACCTTAGAATGAGCGTTTTATATCTACATGGGAGCGGGGCGCTGAGGCCGCCATGTTGCACCGCCATGTTTCTACAGTAGCACAGAACGGACAAACTTAACGGCCTGATGCGCCTGTTGGAACACGAAGAAGAAGAAGAAGTACTATAGACTAAATAACTAAATACATCTTCACCTCATCACTTGATATTGTGGAAAGACTTGAGGCAGTGGTGGATGATGCCATCTTTAGTAACTATAGCTTCTTGTCCTTGAAGGCCACCGTAGCTGCTGTAACTATTCAAAAAGGGAAGGAGCGTTGCAATCTAGAATCTCAGCACTAAATGCCACTAAATATTCCGATATTACACACTGTACCTTTAAAAATACCCTAACATACTGTATAAATCAAGTTTTTACATAAATCAAAATCAGTCGCAATTGGAAGTGTTACTCCATTTATATACAGATCTGTTGTGTTTTGAGTGTGTGTTCCCCTAAAATGGATCATCAGCATTCTTGTAGTCCTGTGTTTTTCTTTCTATAGCGCTGTCCCTTTAAGAAGAGGCCCGGCCTGCTCTGATTGGTTGGGGAGCAGCAGTGTCTGAACCAATCAGCATGTGGTATAAGTCTCGGTGCTGTCCCGTCATTGGCTGGATTTTTCTGCTCCAAAGTGTCCAAAATTTAGCAAAATATTTTTTTTTTTATCCATATGTCTTTTTTGAGTTGCAGCAAAAGCGAAAGCAGTCGTCATGGCAGCAGCGTCCGTGGCAACAGAATATTAAAGATGGTGGAAGATTCCGTCTGTTTCGCTGCCTCCTGTGTGTGTGTGTGTGTGTGTGTGTTCACCGCTCACATGAAGTCGTCAGAATCGTAGCCCTGCAGACAGCGAACAGAGAGGTGAAGTTACAAGTTAAAGGTGGGGTCAGCGATTCTGGAGAACGCTTGTTGTCAAAATCCGTGAATGTATCCTTACGGTTTGCAGTGTTAACAAACAACCAAGGCTCTGTAAACGGGCATGTTGCTAGCTACGATGCTAGCTACTATTTGTTTACATACCCGTAAACAGAGCCTAGGCTGTGTATTAAAACTGGATTTAAAAAAAATGTGAATCAACACTGTGTACGTACAGGTAGCGAGAAAGGAGATATTCATTGATTTTGACAACAAGCATTCCTCCAGGATCGCAGACTTCGACTTCAAGACAGTTTTAGACATTGTTAGGCCTAAAAATTGAGATGATTGGATGCTAGACTCAAGACTCAAAACAATATGAATCAGCCCTCACCTCATTGGTCTGCATATTTTCATCTTTCATCAGAGAAGTATAGTTCCTGGAGACAGAGAGAGAAACCAAAACATTACAAATCTTTATAATAGAATTGAACAAAAACTCCACCAAAACGTATGACACTTTTTCTCTGTCGTTTGAGTTGTGGACCTACTTGGAGGGGTACACAGATACACATTTTACATTTTTAAAAGGGGCGACTGTGGCTCAGTTGGTAGAGCGGGTCGGCCGATGATCAAAGGGTTGGAGGTTCGATCCCCGCCCTGCCACCTGTGTCATGGTTGTTGTGTCCTTGGGCAAGACACTTCACCCACCTTGCCTCGTGTGAATGTCGATAGTTAGCCTGCTATCGGTGTAAGAATGTGTGTGTGAATGGTAACGTGGGAATGGAAAACAGGTCTCCCTTGCAAAAGAGTCTTCGGTCTCAATGGGATTTACCTGTATAAATAAAGGTTAAAAAAAAAAAAAAAAAAAAAAAGAAAGAACTAGCCTCTAGTGTGTTTAAATGACCATATTTCAGGTGTATTGTATCAACAGGTGAGTTTTGAGTTGTGGACGTACTTGAGCTCCTCTTGCTCTTTCCTCCTCATCAGTTCTTCCTTCTCTTTTTTCTTCTGGTCCTGCAGCAGAGCTTTCTTCTCGTTCCGTTCCTCTCGGTCTCGGCTCTCTCTCTCCGCCGCCAGGTCCGGGTGTCGCTCATCCTTCGTTTTCTCCAGACGGTTCACAATCTCGTTCACTTTCTTCTCCACCGCCACGAGCTTCACCTGTGGAAAAAAACACAAAACCATGGTCCCTTGAGTGAAGTCAGCGACGCACTTATTATTTTTTTTAATCAGCTGCTCGCAATCAGTCCGTTTGTGTAAAGTTAGCGGCACAAGATCAGTCCAGTCTGTGCGGAAGCAGAGTCAAATGACGGGTCAAACGCCCCCTTTCATGGGGACGCGCACAGAGCCGGAAGCTGAAACATTAGTTCAACATATGAGGTTGATAACTGCCTTCGTGATACCGGTTAGCTCTGAGCGAGGGTATGTGTTATTTTGAACCAGATCAAGAAAAGAGAGCCAGGCTTTGTTGAGTTTGCTTCGTAGTATACTCCTCAGAATATTTTTGTTTTAAGCCTAGATATTTTATTTTTATATCTATATTTTATTATCTATTTTTATTTTATTGAACCTTTATTTCACAAGGAACGTCCCATTGAGTTACAGTAACTCTTCTCACAGGGAGTCCTGGCCAAGACAGGCAGCAGAAAAGAAGTTGCAGAATTTGCACAAGGCCACACACACACACAAACAAGGTACACCACAATTGACACTATAATAATGCTAAAATTACACTTCATAACAGGCTATATAAAAACAAGCTAATACATACAGCTAAAAAAAAAAAAAAAAAAAAAAAAAAAAAAGATATAAAGCATTTGCCTTCATCAAGTTGAATCAAACTTTTTGGATTATTTATTTTAACCGACCTCTTTCTGTCTGAAGAAGCCGATCTGTCCGACGTCCATGTCTCCGGTCTTCTTCAGGTTTGCCCACGGCGTGTAAACCACGTTGATGTTGTTCATCTTACAGCCTGAAGACACACAACGTTGTTTCATTGAAAATACAAAAATCAATACACAGAAAAACCAGAGGTGACTCTCACACACACACACACACACACACACCTGAAAGAGATTTTGGTGAAACTTAAATGGACTGCACTTATGGAGCGCTATTTCCCCAAGCCCTTTACATAGTTTATCACTCTCTCTCTCTCTCTCTCTCACACACACACCTTTTGCACCTGATGTGATTGATACTAAAAAGTATTATCTCATCAGGAAGCAGATGTTTACCTTGGATGCTGTTGTTCTTCACCAGCTGAGCACAGTCGATCAGCACCTCCGGGGGGATGTCAGCTATTGTATGACCCTAGAACGAACACACACACACACACACACACACACACACACACACACACACACACACACACACACACACACACACACACACACACACACACACACACACACACACACACACACACACACACACACACACACACACACACACACACACACACAAATTCAAATCAAAATATTACATTTTAGACTTTTTAAAAGAACTGACGATAACCCTGTACAGTGTTCACAGGATTCAAGCCCCCAACAGCTAGTAGTGCACAACATTAGATTTTTATTTATGTTTATCTATTTTATATTATAGTTTAATAGCCTCCAATGTGGTTAAATGACCATATTCAAGGTTCCTTATATCGACTCCTTACCTTTGGCAGTCTCAGATAAACGTGAGCTGAAGACAGTTTGTCAACGTGAAACCTGGACAAGCATAATAAAAAAAATTGCTCAGTTAAAAAAACAAAACAAAAAAAAAACTTAATTAATTCTCCCTGAATAAATATATTTCAGGTAATCGTGGTTACAGTTAATTATAAAACAGAAAATATCTATTTTTTAAATCACACAGGATTTTTCCAAGGGGCAAAGTATGAAGAGAACCAAGTTAATGCTCACCAGATGTCTTCAGGCCATCCGTACTTTATCAGATCTTCGTCTGAAAAAAAACCCAAAGATCTCAACAAGTTAGAGCAGTTGTGTGATCATGGCATATTCATTAACACAGTCTATTATTTATACATATATTCTATTATGTCAGCTACACTCCTCCATTTAAGATGGTTTTACTTTGAAGAATAAGTGTGGAAAAATATGTGTCAGACTTACTTTCATATTTGTCTTTTCCCATGTAGATAGTGTAAACTGGATTCAGCACTGAGAGAGAGAGAAAGATAGATAGATAGATAGATAGATAGATAGATAGATAGATAGATAGATAGATAGATAGATAGATAGATAGATAGATAGATAGATAGAGAGAGAGAAATCAGTAGTTATAATTCAGTGAAACAGCGACATACACTAAATACATCATGGACAACTCACAAATAATACACGATTTATACAAATACACCTTCAGCTGTAAAGAGTGTCTGTTTTAACTAGGCTACGAGCTAACACTGCAGCTAGCTGTGTAGCTTCACTCACCGGCACTTGTGAAGTAAAACACCATTTTTCATGAATTAAACTTTCCACTAAAATATAAAACGGTGAAATAATACGAAAACAAACACGTTAATTATGAACAAAAACGGTATAAAGTGAGTCAGCTGTGTGCTTTCGGCTGTCACTTATCGCATGTACAACGTGACCCGGGAAGTAGTTCGCGATTGGCATTAAGTTACAAAGAGTTAGCGCACGACAAACCGTAACTGGCCGAGTTTGTTTTCACAAAATAAAAGCTTGACATTGCGTTGATTTGACCCTTTCTGGAAAATTTGGAATATGGGAATTTTTTCTCTGTGGTTTTTTTTTGGATTGTCGTTTGCCTAGTTGCATTATTTACCTAACAGTCGTTTCTTTCATTCTAAGGCACTGTTTAATTGTTTTTTTTAAATGCTTTTATCCTGGTTTGATTCAAGAGCACTGACGGCTCCATCCATCCATCCATCCATCCATCCATCCACCCATCCATCCATCCACCCATCCATACATCCATACATCTATCTATCTATCTATCTATCTATCTATCTATCTATCTATCTATCTATCTATCTATCTATCTATCTATCTATCTATCTATCTATCCATCTATCCATCTATCTATCTATCTATCTATCTATCTATCTATCTATCTATCTATCTATCTATCTATCTATCTATCTATCTATCTATCTATCTATCTATCTATCCGACAACAATATCCCTGCGTTCCATATCCCTGCGTTCCAAATCACATACTCTTTCTTTTTACTACACTACATACTAAAGTACAGAAGAGTTTTAGGGGTCACGAGAGAGAAAAAAAAATCAGATGAGGAAGATTTTCGTCGAGAAATGTCAAGATCAAAGACGAATACTCCATAATGCTATTGGAGTGAGTGGGGGGCATTTATGTATTTTCAGCATACTGCAATTGACGTGCAGGTATTGGGACACCCTCAATCTTTTTCTGGCATACTAAATATCAGGGAAGTGCGGGTATTGGAACGCAGAGATTGGTTGCGTTCCGAATCGCATACTCTTTCTTTTTTCTATTCTACATACTAGTACATCCGACGATAAAAAGAATCTAGGTAGGATGCAGTAGGCATACTATTGGGACATACTTTACTCTCTTATTTCATCATAACATTGCGCCTTGATCTTGCCTCTTGCTTTTATATCCGTCGCATCCCCGTTTGTTTTCATATGGAGGCTTCGTTGATGTTACGTCACTTCACGTGCGCACTGGTTGTGGGTCAGAATCGCCCAAATAGGATGCACTTTTCAACACTAACAATCTTGGCCGCATGAAGTAGGACATCCGGGTACTTCTAACCATCCTAAATCTGGCCACAAGAATCGGGACATCCTAAATCTTTTTTCTACATACTATATAGTAGAAAGTATGCGATTCGGAACGCAACCAATGTTAAAAATAACTGAAATATTACTTTTTATTTGTTACTTTTATTTTGAAATCAAGAACCAGAAGTCCCTTCATGCTTTTACTGCGGTAACTCGACTAACATAACCATACAGTTTCCGTTTCCGGTTCCCTCTCCCAATTCTTTTTTTTTTCAGACTTGCGCGCGCTGTTCAAAACACAGTTCAGAAATACGCGCGGACAGAATACGAAACTGCAAAACCGCCAGAAAACCAAACTTAAAACCGACATTTATCGAATTAAACAACACGGTAAGACTCGCTAAATCTATTCTAATGTTGTCTATTTGTTGTTTGACACTTTCATTGACTAATTTGCCTGAAAACGTAACGTTAGGTCGCGTTTACACCGCCAACTGCCAACTTAACACTGTTTTCTAAGTATAAAACAGACAAAAATGGCGGATTTTATTGTTTATTTCTTTATGGTTCCACGGTAGGGAGTTGTTAAACGCTAGGGACACGTTTACAAGTTTGTTTTGAGGCTGTGAAGTTTTTGTTGTGTAAGCTTAGTCATCCCGCCAATTATCCTTTCATTTCGACTATAGCTGTAAAATAAGGCGCTGAAAGGTTAGCTTAATATAAGGTGACTTACACGCTAATGTCGGGATAATTCACATTTCTACACCAACGAGATGAAAGTCCAGTGTTTTTCCTAAGCGTTACGAGTCATTTCAATATCCAAAATGTATCAATCGCCTCTTAGATATTACACGCCTCTTCTCCAAATACAAGTTAACTTTGTCATTGACGCGGTCACACCAAACCGCTGTTAAAAAAGGCAAATTTATCGTCAAACCACACAAAAAATGACCCAAGATTAGCTTGAAGTTGCAATGTGGTCCGTGACCTTCAGGAAAGTTTGTGGCATTTCTTATAATGGCTGCTGTCATTGTTACAAAAGCACCAGGTCAGTCGAGTTGTATTTAAAGACATCAAACTTAAACTGAGGAGTTTATTTATCGAAAAAGGAAGTTGCTTGAACAAAACGTTGCAATCCACTGTGCTACAATATATACATATAGGCTACAAAGATACGTATGTCTTTTCTCATAAATCCAGTATTTAAGATGTGAAATGTTTTTTAGAAATCGGTTGTCTTTATAGATCGCTATCATTGTTGTCAAAAGCTGTACTATTTAATGTTAACATATTATTTTATTGTAATGTTTTATGCTACTGTGTATTTGAAGGTGACGGTTTGTGAGGATGATGGCCACTGCTACTCGGAAGAGGAGGCTACCCTCTATGGACTCTGACAGGTGAGATCTAAACAAACAAACACACACACACACACACACACACACACACACACACACACACACACAAGCATTTTTACATGTGTTCACTGGTTTATTTACATTCAAAGTGTACTATATTGATTAATTCAGATTAAACAAGAAGTGTATCAATAACTTAGAGCTGGTATTAAATCATTTGTCTGATTTATAATTTAGTTTGCTCATTCTTGGATCAGATTGTTTGTCATTTATATCAGAATTTAGCCGAATTCATTAGCCTCCTTTTTTATTTAACACCGGTCAAAGTTCCTACAGCTAATATTGGATACCATTGGGAAAACGTACTCCGCTACAATTATTGATTAATTTAGTTTCCTTCTGTCCTTTACTTACTTATTTATTTCCCTTTATTATATTGAGTAAGTATTTCATGTTTCATTTCAGGTTTAACTTTATTTTTTTCATTCATTTTACTTATTACGGCTCACGGCCATAGCACATGGCATGGAGCACACAATTCAACTGAAATCATTACAAAACAAAACAATGGTGCACGGCAAGGAAAAACAAAACAAAAACAAAACAAAAACATCATTTAAACAATGGCAAAACATTTCTCAAAAATGCACCTGTTTTAACAATAACCCCTGGCCTACTTGCCCTCAAAAGCGAAATCAGTTTGGTCATGGATGGAAAATAAACATAATAATTTGGCAGGTACTTTTTTCTATAATACACACATTTTCACACTCAAAAAGTACATGGTATTCATCTCCAACACAATTAGAATCACAGAGGTTGCATATTCTTTGATTTCTTTCCAGCAAGCAATTTAAACAGATCAGAAAGAAAAAGAGAGAGAGAGAGGAATCAAAGAAAAAAAGAAGATGCCATTTTAAATTTCTCGTTCTCGCTTCCGTGACTGATTTTCTGTCTTTCTTTACCATCAGTCATCCAGCGAAGAAGGGAGTGACCGAGGAGGTTTCCCCCACGAAGAGGCGATCCCCCAGGAAGAGGCCGGTCCCAAGTCTGGACAAGGAAAACTGTCCGTCACCACAGAAGTCCCCGTGTAGACCAGCAGCAGGTATAATAATAATAATAATAATAATAATAATAATAATAATAATAATAATAATAATAATAATAATAATAATAATAATCTTTATTTGTGTAGCACCTTTAAAAACAAGTTTTTTGTGCTATACAGATAACGATACTGAATGCATATTTTCTTCATTAAAATAATTTGCATGGATTTTATAATATTTAGGCTTCAACGGTGGAGTCAGCGATTTTTGGAGAATGCTTATTGTCGAAAGCATTTTTTCTGGGCAAAATCAGTGAAGAAAAATCTGCTTACATTTCAGTCGTTTTGCAGGGTATGGACAGGTAGCGGATAGTGAGGAGATTGCTACTTGATTTTGTCAACAAGCGTTCACCATACTAATACACCTTTACTCATTTGTGTTTCATCCATCCTTTCTCTCTAGACTCTCCGGCCCAATCTCCCCGTAAGTCTCCGTACCGAGCGTCCGTGGTTACGAGCTCCTTCTACGGCACCAAGAAGCCGGTGTACCTGACTCCACTGGAGCGCAAGGCCATCAAGGAGTCTCTGCCTCCCACACTGCCACTTCCTGTCGCTTCCTCTCCGCCACAAGACAAACAGAAGAAGAAGAAGAAAAAGAATGTTCGAGGAGGAAGCAGCAAGCCCAGGAAAATGGCGGCAGGAGGGTCTAGTAAGATGAGCATGAATAACTTTTCTACGGCTTCAAGGACCATCAGACTTCCCAAACCTAACGGCAGGTGTGTTTCAAGTCACGGTCCAGTCAGAGCTGCTTACAACATGGTGCTTGCTTTATGACGTGTCCACTCCACACATACAGCTCTGGAAAAAAAAAATTAAGAGACCACTCCAAATTTTCAGTGTGTCTTGTCTTACTATTTATAGGCATATGTTTGAGTAGAATGAACATTTTGGTTTTATTCTATAAACTACTGACAACATTTCTACCAAATTCCCCATACATTTTTTGTCATTAAGAGCATTTGCAATAGGTAATGTAGAGATGAAGATTTGAGAAAAACTAAGACTGTTCACATGACAGTGTTTTCAAATATCTCTCCGTACACACGACAAAGCTAAAAAATTATTTGAAAATGTTGACGTTATCATGCAAGGCTGGTGGGTGGTGATCATTTGTCATGTCAAACACTACAGAACAACATTTTTAGCATGCACATTGAGTTTCTTTTTTGAATGAAAACAAAAAAACTGTAAAAGGGGAAAAAGCAAAAACCAAAGCGGATTCATATGTTTGTTGTTCTCATCATATGTGTATACGTTTCATATATAATTAACTTTCTCATCTGTTTCTGGAACTGTTCATTAAATTCAACAGTGTCCCTGCTAAACATGCCTGGGAAACCTGTGTTAAGAACTGCGAATACTGTTTAATTGATTGCTATATGAATATATAGAGATTTAACACGTTTATTAACCAAAAAATATCACTTACTTCTCCTTTTTAATTTAACAGTGCCCCTGCTAAACCCGCCTCCACTGTAACCACAGTAACTCCGGTCAGCGGCGGTAAACAGTCGGAGCCGAAGAAAGCGATCACCATCTCGTTCAGCAGCCTGAAGCCCAAACCAAAGATCTTTGTGGGCGCCGCCTTCTTCGGCACGGGGAAGAAACCAACGTCCATGTACAAGAAATCTGCCCCCAAGTCCTCCACCAGGCAGCCGGCTGTCAGGAGCAAAGCTGCTGTTCTACCACCAGCGAAGAAGAGAGAGGAGACTAAAGTACCGGTACCAGCTCCGACCACAGTGAACAAACAGCAGAAACAGCCGGAAGAGGTGAGAGGAGGCTTTTGTTTACATTTTTGATTTATTATTATTCATTTTAATTAAAGATATTTATTTGGCATTTTCCATGAATGATTTTATTGTAACTACATGTTGAACATTTTGACATTTTTGACCATTCATTGGATGAATGGTCAAAAATACTATACAAGGGGGCGCCCTTAGCTCAGTTGGTAGGGCGTCCCCCCCCCATGGGCCTCGGCCAGCAGCGGACCCGGGTTCGATTCCAGCCCGCGGTCGTTCTCTGCATGTCACTCCCCTCTCTGCCCCATTTCAACTCTGTCTCTACACTATCAATAAAGCATAAAAACGCCAAAAAATATCTTTAAAAAATACTATACAAAACATACAATACTATTGACAGTACATATTGACTTTAAAACATTTTTTTGTACATATTATGACCATACATTTGGTCATTGTCAAAATAAAAACGTGGTATTTTTTAAAAATGGATACCAATTTGTGCCACAACCATCTTTTCCAGGAGCCAGTATTCAGGAGACATTTTACTGGAAGTTCATGTTATAAATGATTTGATTCTGCAGCCCGCTATCCAGCCCATGCAGCCAGTCCAGCCAGTGGACACAGAGGAGAACCAGCTGAGCCCCAAACAGAGAGCAAAGTTTGATCCCACAGACTGGATGGAGTCTGTCTACGAACATCCTGAAGCTCCACAACCATTCAGGTGATTTTACTATCTGACCTTAAAATTTTCGTCCCAAATAAAAAAAAACATTTGGTTATAAGATTTTGACAAAAAAAGCATTAAAACATTTCTGATTTTTTCTTTTCTTTTTACAAGACACAACTCAATATTTAAAGGTGGAGTCAGCGATTCTGGAGAATGCTTGTTGTCAAAATCAATATCTCCTCACGATCCACTAGCTGTCTGTACTGTGTGTGCAGAAACAGTGCACACACAGTACGAACAGATTGCGCATTGTGAGGAGATATGCAATGATTTTGACAAAGTGATTTTGACAGCAAGCGTTCTCCAGAATCGCTGACTTCAACTTTTTAATTTGACTTTTTTCAAAGTTCCCGTGTCTTTGCTGAAATTGTTGTTATTTGGGGCGCCCTTAGCTCAGTTGGTAGGGCAACCCCCCCCATGGGCCTCGGCCAGCAGCGGACCCGGGTTTGATTCCAGCTCGCGGTCGTTCTCTGCATGTCACTCCCCTCTCTGCCCCATTTCAACTCTGTCTCCACACTATCAATAAAGCATAAAAATGCAACAAAAAAAAAATCTTAAAAAAAAAAAAAATTGTTGTTATTGTAAATGAATTGTTCTCGTTGATCAATAACCTACATATTGTTCCCTCAGCTCTCCCAAAATGTTGATAGAGAAATATGGTCTGACGAAGGAGCTGTCGATTGTGTTGACGAGGACACCGACACAAAGTCCTGTTCAGGGAAAGCTGCAGTTTGACATGAGTGAAATCAGTCCATCTAATGATGCTGCCAGCCCAACAAAAGGTACTACACACACACACACACACACACACACTCACTCACTCACTCACTCACTCACTTACTTACCTTCACACTCACTCTTTCACTCACGCATACTCACTCACTCACTCACTCACTCACTCACTCACTCACTCACTCACTCACTCACTCAATCACTCAGTCACTCACTCACTCACTCACTCACTCAATCACTCAATCACTCACTCACTCACTCACTCACTCACTCACTCAATCACTCACTAATTCACACACACACACTCTCACTCTCTCTTTTTCTTATGTTAAATTTGTTAAAATGTTTTTCGTTCTCCGCAGAATCTGCGGCGCTGTTTCCCATCTTTGGCTCGGCCACCAAGAGGTGAGACGGTTTGTTAAGTCGTTACCATGTCAACACATATACTGTAACATTTCTGTATGACACAAAACGGGAAGTTGGTGCTGTGTTCTCAGCATTTAAGGAGAGATAAAACTTTCAGATTTGGTGTGTTCAATATTTTGATTCTCTTCAGCTTGGCGTAGTAATGTTGTAGTAAAACTAGGGCGCCTTGTAAAAAAAATAAGCCTTACAGTTGCTAACAGATGGGGGGGGAAATGTACGTTTGTGATTGGCAAATTATATTGTGAATAGTCAAATCTCTACTGAACGGGTAGATTTGATTCGTAGTAATATCTAATAAATTTATGGTAGATAGTAATTGGTGTCAGCTTCTGCATAAAAACCCAGCCATAACAGCACTTAACTATGGTTGCGTTCCGAATCGCATACTCTTTCTTTTTTCTATTCTACATACTACATCCGACGATAAAAAGAATCTAGTTAGGATGCAGTAGGCATACTATTGGGACATACTTTACTCTCTTATTTCATCATAACATTGCGCCTTGATCTTGCCTCTTGCTTTTATATCCGTCGCATCCCCGTTTGTTTTCACATGGAGGCTTCGTCAATGTTACGTCACTTCACGTGCGCACTGGATTGTGGGTCAGAATCGCCCAAATAGGATGCACTTTTCAACACTAACAATCTTGGCCGCATGAAGTAGGACATCCGGGTACTTCTAACCATCCTAAATCTGGCCATAAGAATCGGGGACTTCCTAAATCTTTTTTCTACATACTATATAGTAGAAAGTATGCGATTCGGAACGCAACCAATATGTTTTGTTTGCTGTCTTTCAGGGTAAAGAAAGCTCTGCTACAGGCCCCAGTGTCCTCTAGCACCCCCTCAGGCCAGACGGGGTCACTGCAGGCGGCGCCTTCGACCAAAGAGAGAACGCTTCGCCGGAGGAAAGAGAAGACGGACGACGACCAGTACATCATCGTACGTTTATGTTTATAAGTATTTAGTGTGTGCCAAGTACAGTTTCTACTTTATTTGTATTCAGATGTCAGATATAGACATCTACAGAGAATCCTAGAAATTTGAGTATCAGGAAAAGTATGGAATAATGAAATGGACATTGTGAAGGAACCCTGGCTGTATTTGCCCTAAGGACGCTGGTCAGAAGCAGTTTTGGAGTTAATTCTTTAATTAATTTTTTAATTCACATTTTTATAAAAAATTTTACAGACGGTACATATATGGCATGGTATTTTTTTTCGGTTACAAGATACAGGAACAAATAATAAAAAATACACCAGTGAATAGAGAATAATTTCCAACCCCAATTTTTTTTTTTTATTGACCATAGAAACTAAGCAAAAGCAGTTTTATATATTTTTTTGTGTGGCAATATTCAATATCTTACCTTATTTTAGAGCCATTGACAAGTCCAAAAAGAGTATTGAAATTGGGCCCGTTACTATATAATTTCCTGGACTTTAGTGAAAGTGTCTTCCTGCATTCTCTCCCCATCAGGACGCGGGTCAGAAGCAGTTTGGAGCGACCACATGCAGCTCCTGTGGGATGGTCTACAGCGCAGAGAACCCAGAGGACAACTTCCAACACACACAGTTCCACCAGCGATTCATCGACTCCATCAAGTTTGTGGTAAAGATTCTTTTCTTTAGTCACTCGGAACCAGCTCCCCATTATTTCATTTTTTTTTTCATTTAACTTTGATTTATCCTCGAGAGACCAATTGAGGGGTGACCCTCATTTACAATGATGTCGAGTTCAAAGCAAATTCAAAGGAAAAACAACAATACATAAACAATATTCAATGCAAAAACATCAAATGCACAACAACAGGTGAAGAGAAAAAAAACAATTGAAACATTTACATAGTGGTGAAGAGTGGCAGCAATTAAAATTAAATGGGTGAAAGTACAATATAGTCTAATTAAAACAGTTACAGGTAGAGTTTGGCAGATTTAAGATAGTTTGTTTAAATTGGTTAAAAGATATGAAGGTATTTAGTTTAATTTGTTGCTGTAAGTTGTTCCAGGAGTCGGGGGCACTGAAGCTAAAAGCTGATTAACATCAGATCAGCTGATAGTTTACACATCTTCCGCCGCAGCCTTAAAACACATCTCTTCAGACTGCACTCCGACTAAAAAAAAAGGAAAATAAATGCGCTTGTTACATCTCCATGTAGCACTTACATGTGGCACTTTGTAGTCTGGTTTATTTGAAGCTATAGTACTTAAGTGATTCCTGTTCTGAGTTTGTACCTTCATGGTTGAATGCACTAACTAAAGCTACTTGTCTGTGTTGTGTTTCCAGGGCTGGAAGAAAGAGCGAGTGGTGGCCGAGTTCTGGGATGGAAAAATCCTGCTAGTCATGCCAGACGATCCCAAATACGCAATAAAAAAGGTGTGTGTGTTTGAGCGTGTGTGTGTGTGTGTGTTTCTCAGTCTATCTGTGTTGTACAGTATTTTATTAGTCAAACATAACATTGTTCACGAATGTTCATGGTCATGAATTTATTGGAAAGGTTATGACATTTATAAAAACTTTTCCAGTCTGTAAATGTTTTGAATTAACAGTAATTTTCTCTAGTTTTTAAAAACGTGTTCATAAAAATGTTTTACGTAACGTGAAATTGTTCCTTGATTTTACAATTTGTTTAACATCTAGTGTGATGGTATAAACTTCACTAGTATCACGTGATGCGCATTGGGCTTTTTTTATTCTATATTTTTTTAAATATTATTATATGTGTATATGTATAAGTGTACAAACTTACGCGTTTTTAACTCGTGGTGTGTGTGTGTGTGTGTGTGTGTGTGTGTGTTTTCACATGATGCACATTGGGCCTTTTTAATTTTTTTTTTTATATATTATACAAGTGTACAAACTCACACTTCCATAATGGTTGACCTAGTTTCTAACTGTGTCTGTGTGTCTGTGTGTCTGTGTGTGTGTGTGTGTGTGTGTGTGTGTGTGTGTGTGTGTGTGTGTGTGTGTGTGTGTGTGTGTGTGTGTGTGTGTGTGTGTGTGTGTGTGTGTGTGTGTGTGTGTGTGTGTGTGTGTGTGTGTGTGTGTGTGTGTGTTTCAGGCTGATGAAGTGCGTCGTGTAGCGGATAACGAGTTGGGTTTCCAGCAGGTGACTCTGAGCCGACCGACTCAGGCCAAGACTTATCTGTTCATCAACACAGAGCGCATGGTGGTGGGCTGTCTGGTCGCTGAACCCATACGACAGGTGTGTGTGTGTGAGTGTCTCTGTCTGTCTGTCTGTCTGTCTGTGTGTGCGTTAGCTGTATGTCAGTGGTGTGCATGGTAGATTACGCTACCTCCACTTTCAAGAAGAAAAATTAGTAATACAAATATGAAAATGTATAAAGACAGGAGGGTATAGTAATCTTAATGCGTCTCATGTGCAGCTTTCAGTTTTTATGGACCGCATTTTTCGAACAAACTCCCAGACGTCTGCTGCAACTCGCAGCTCTTTTAAATCAAATCTGAAGACTTTCTGTTTCCCTTTTAACCTGTCATTTTTTTTTTACATTTTTGAATGTTTTATTTCTATTAATTTTTTTCTTTGACTTTTCTAATGTCTATTCTATACTTGATGTATTTTAATCTTGATGTATTTTATGCCCCTGTCACGCACTTTGAATGGCCTTGTGTCTGAATTGTGCTATAGAAATAAACTAGCTTTGCCTTACATAAACCCTTGAGACCCTTGTTCATAATCAGACCTCATAACCGACCCTTTTTGTCCCTCGCAGGCTTACAGAGTGCTGGAGCAGCCGGACCAGCACAAAGACATGAAGCAGGATGACTTCATGGAGCGTCACCGCGCCTGGTGCTGCTCCACGGCCCCGCAGACCGCCCTGTGTGGCGTGTCCCGGGTCTGGGTCTTCAGTCTGGCCCGCAGGCAGAGCATCGCCACACGCATGCTGGACACTGTCAGGTAACACACTTATATATATATATATTTTTTTTTTGCATTTTCAAAGCTTTATTGATAGTGCAGAGATGCTACAAGTGTACACACTCAAACCACTACAGACTACACCATGAGTGCACCACTCTTTTTGTTTTTTTATGATTTTTTATTTTTGGATTTTCAAAGCTTTATTTATAATGCAGAAAGACAGAGATGACATGCGGTAACATGGCACATTAAAAAACCATAGGTTATTAACTCTTTGACTGTTGTTTCGACCCACTCATAAACACCATTACATACATAGCGCCAGTCAGATGTCAATTTGTTAAGTCAAGTTTGTCTTTGTCCATCGAAAAAGTTCTGTTTTTAAAAATTATCGATAGTTTGAAAACACTTTAAATGAAACAAAATGTACTTTTTTTGTTATGTTTCACCTTCAAACAGAATTAAAAAAAAATCTAAAAACACAGCGATATATACTTGCTTACTTCCTTCATTTGGAAAACCCTCAATACATTTTTATTTTATTTAGAGCCAGTATTACTCTTTCTCTTTTCCTCCCAATAATCCCTCTTTCCTTTTCTTGTCTTTCAGGAACACCTTCATGTACGGCAGTCACCTGACCAAGGAGGAAATCGCTTTCTCCGACCCGACGCCCGACGGAAAACAGTTTGCCACCAAGTACAGCAACACGCCAACGTTCCTCGTTTACAACTTTGTCGCGTGAAGACTGGAAAGAGTTTAAATAAATACAAACATACTACACTCGCATCACCGTTTTTTAAGAGACATTATCAGATTCACCCTGCGTTCCAATTCCCATACTTCTCTACTTTTTAGTACGCCAGAAAGAGATTTAGGGTGTCCCAATACATGCACGTCAATTGAAGTATGCTTAAAAAATACATAAATGCCCCACTAACTCCAATAGCATGTTGGAGTATTCGTCTTCATTCTTGACATTTCTCGACATAATGAAAAAAAAAATCTTCTTTATCTGATTTTGTTTTCTCTCCTGTGGCCCTAAAACTCTTCTGTACTTTAGTGTGTAGTGTAGTAAAAACCAAGAGTATGTGATTTGGAACTCAGGGTTACAGATCTATTAGGCGATTGTTAAGAATGTCTTTTCATATGCAAATCAGTGTTCATGTTTTTTTTACGTTGATGACTAGGTCCGCAGTGTCAATAAGCTTCAGTTGAATACTTATAATTCACTATTCCGGATTAAGTAGGTGTAGAGTTTTTTTTTTAAATAAAAGGTTCTTGACATCAGTATTTATACTCTGTACCGTTTAAAGGTGCAGTCAGTGATTCTGGAGAACGCTTGTTGTCAAAATGAATATCTCCTCATGATCCACAACCTGTCTGTACTGGTTTTACACAGCCTAGGCTCTGTAAACTGGTATGTAAACAAATGGGGCCAACCTTAGCTTCTAACATGCCAGTTTACAGAGCCTTTTTCAGTGCACACACACAGTACAGACAGGTAGCGGATCATGAGGAGATATTCACTGATTTTTACAAAATGTGATTGACAGCATGCGTTCTCCAGAATCACTGACTCCACCTACTTGTTGAATGTTGTGTATATTGGCAGTGTTTTCTATTCAGATGTTTATATTTCTGCTTAATAAGGAGCTTGAGATGAGACTGCAGAGACCAAGATATTTTTTATAGATCTCAAAATACCGACACATCGAATTGTTAGGATAATTATTAGTCTGTTTTTGTAAACTAGAAGAAGCCTCTTTTTGAAAAACCTTCATTTCAATGTTAATATTTTTCATTTTTTTTTCCTAGCTTGAGGTTTTCTGGACTGTTTTGTTTTCCGTTTTTGAAGGAAAATATGTTAATAATAGATGTTTAGCTGTTGAAAGACGGATGCCATTTTTGTTTAAAGGGCATCCTGCGTTGTAAATACGTATTAATAAACATATTGCCTGGTTTTAAAAATTATTCTTAATGTGTTTCAATTTCTGCAGTTGACATGCACATGTGTAAATGTTCACTGTAGATCTTTTCATTGTATATTTTAGAAAATCTGGTGTCTCCTTGCCTGCATAGTTTTAATGTCAGTTGGTGTTCTGGGGTACTAATAATTCTATCTCTAATTTTAATTATATCATATTTTAAACCTGCAGTGTAGAATTTTGGGTTTTATTTAGCAGATTTTGTAGAAAGTAATTATAATATCCATAAGTACATTTAATTTAGTGTATAATAGCTGAAAACATTTTTTTAAATTATTATTTTTTCCCTTAGAAAGGGTCTCATGTCTATATTTCTGCATATTTTGGACCAAGGCCTAGTGCCGCCATCTTGAAAGTGTCATAGTTGGAATGTCATCAGGTGCATTGTTTAACATTTAGAATTGTTCTTGTCCTTGAAGGCCACTGTAGCTTCTGTTATTATTCGAAAGGGTTGGGGTTACCCAGGGAGTGTTGCATTCTAGAACTTTCTTGATGTCATATTACACACTGCACCTTTAAATCAACTGGTATGCAATGGTACTATTTTTGCATCATCGCTAACAGCAGTGTACTTTTTAAACCAGTAAAATCTATTACTATTACACTTAAGCAATAGCTCACGACAGGCTGTGGAATGCACTCATTATACCACAGTTGAGTTGTTCGGCCCGACGCGACAGTTACAGTTAAACCATAGCCTCCAATACATCAACATTCACATTGCAGACTGGCAAAAACCACAATGAAATAAAAACACTGTAGTCCACAAGTATATTTAGAAAATACCAACATTTATAGAAGTGCAGAAACAAACATACAAGAGAAGAATTCGGAGGTTAAAACAGTTACAGTGTAAAAGTTGACAGACATGGAGAAAGAGAAAGTGCTACAAAGCAAAGACAACATATAAATCACAAATAAATGACAGACTTATGCGCTGTTTAAAGGTGCTATGAGGAACTTTAAGTTTTTGTTAATTCTTGCAGCCCCCTTTGGACAAAAGCGGTAGTGCTTTTACTACGCCAGCTGTAGTTCCTGGGTGAGCGTAGCCATGACAAAGGCATTAAGCAAAACGATATATAAATATAGCATTCTTTGCATTAATGGTCTCGTTTGCTGTTACATGTCATTTATGATCATCACAGGGAAAAATTAGACTGTTTCAGAAATATTTAAAAGTTCCTCGTAGCACCTTTCAAGAGTCGACAGATAAACAACAGATATATAGAGATAACAGAAGTGAACATATATTTTCCACCAGTGACTAACGTGTGTCTAAATCTTAATCATTTATGTTTCCTGGAGCTTCATAATGAGTATATAGGCAACAACCCAAACAGACTAGTAGATAGTATGAACTGGCAAAGGGAGCAGGTTGTGTTCACATACTCTGCAATCCCTGACCAAAGATCCTTTAAACAATAATAGCAGCAAATACCCTAATAACTGCCAATACTTTTAACTAATAATTTTTCAGTTTTAATGTAATAAAATTCAAAAATTAATCAACTTGCCAATAACGTAATACAATTCTTGAACCGATAACTTTTTGCTCAGAATGTAATAAAGTTCTAAAAATATTTCACTTTATTTAACATTGATTCAGTGGCAAATGGCTATAAAGTATCACACTTCCATGACACTTTTACCACACCGTTACTATTGTTACCAGCCAATAACGTTATAACCTATTACATTATGGGCAACAAGTGACTACATTTCAGCTTTTATATTAAAAAATTAACAAAAATATGTAATCGGTTTTTGTTACAGTTTTAGCTGCTACACCCATTGCTAGATATAAGTGTGGACCCTGAACACACCATAACATTGGTAACTAGCAGCTCCATGATACTCCCTGCGTTCCAAATCACATACTTTCTCTTTTTTCTACACTACATACTAAAGTACAGAAGAGTTTTAGGGCCACAGGAGAGAAAAAAAAAATCAGATAAGGAAGATTTTTTTTTTTCATTATGTTGAGAAATGTCAAGAATAAAGACTATTGGAGTTAGTGGGGCATTTAGGTATTGTTTAGCATACTTCAATTGACATGCATGTATTGGGACTTCCTAATTTTGTTTGGAATACTTAACAGTAGGGAAGAATGTATGGGTGGAACGCAGGGCTAGTTAGGCAAAATCTAGTAAAAACAACTCGTGGAAAAACAATCTTCCTTCCTTATCTGATTTTTTTCTCTCTCCTAAAACTCTTCTGTACTTTAGTATGTAGTGTAGTTAAAAAAATTAAAAAATAAAAGTATGTGAATTGGAACGCAGGGATTGTGTATTTTTATTGGTCCACAATATTAAAGGACATATTAACGAAAAACTTTCAACTACTTTGCAAGTGAGCCTAACTGCAGGGCTAGTAAGTCAGAATCTAGTCAATAACTTTATTCTTGACATTTCTCGACATAATGAAAAAAATAAATAAAAAATCTTCCTCTCTCATCTGATTTTGTTTTCTCTCCTGTGGCCCTAAAACTCTTCTGTACTTTAGTATGTAGTGTAGTAAAAAAAAAAAGTATGTGAATTGGAACGCAGGGCTAGTAAGTCAGAATCTAATCGATAACGATGACCTCAGCGGGCATTTTGTCGAGGGGTGCGTTGCTCTCTAGAGCCTGGACGATCTGATTGGCCGAGGGTCTCTTCCTGTAGTTTTCCTCGGTGCACAGACAGAAGAGCTCCACCATTCTCTGGTACGATGGGCCCAGCGCCGGGACGTCCAGCGGAGGCCGGGTGCCCAAACGCTCGTAGTACGCATCCTCATCAAAGCTGTCCTCCATAGAGTCCTCTGAAACAGGCAAGAAAAAATGTTTATTTTTTTGGCATTTTTATGTTTTATTAGACAGTTTGGAGAAACAGATGAAATGGGGCAGAAAGGGGGATTTTTTTAAATAATTTTTTCTTAAATAACTACTTCACCGGTGGAAATATGAAGGTGTATTGAACTCTGAGATCCTATGTAGTATAAATGTGCAAACATTTTAGAAATCGGTTCATTCTAGCCTGAGAAAATGCAGAAAGAGTGTTTTATGGTGTCACTGTCTAACCCTACATTTTCCCATGCATGACATCACACATGGGGAAATGTAGGGTTAGGATTAACAGGACAGCTGGGCCAAGGGAAGTCTGAGTTAAGAAAAAAACCTCATTCATTATATTATAATAGCGATTTTATAATGATAGAACGCTGGTTCCGTATGGGTGAAGTATTCATTTAAGTGTGTCACACCTCCGTCCCCTCCCCGTCCCTCTAATTAATTGGGGCAGAGAAGAAGAGTTTTGAAAGATTTTAAGGGACTTGAGGAGGTGAAATAATCCACTAAAATAGCCTTAATAGTCATTGTACAACAACATGTGTCTCACCTCCGTCCCCATACTCGTCCCCCTCGCTCAGCTCCAGATGAGGCATGTTGAGCGTCATCATCTCCCACAGCGTCAGACCGAACGCAAAGATGTCCGCCTTGTCTGTGATGTCACCGGCAT
>NC_137223.1:23458664-23463664 GCF_949987685.1 Ammodytes marinus | reverse complement strand
CTTGTGGCCACACCGGTTGTTGATCTTCTTTATCGCCCACGGAGACGAATTCAACTTCCCCGTTCTAGAATCAACATAATATAACAGCAAATGCATTAGGGTGAATTGTGTTATAAATTATTTAAAGTCAGGAAAGAAAATGTATCTAGAGTAGTAGCTTGGAAAGCACAACTCTTAAGGTTAAAACTATTTATTTTATGCATGAAACTCTGTGCACACATTCGGTACCATGCTTTCACAATAATAAACTAATCAAATTATTCTTAACTTTTCAATGAAATGTCCATTTTAGAAGCTGTCCTCTTGTTCAAACAATATTCTTCAAGTGAACTGAATTGTGATATAACAGTGATAAGTTTTAAATTATATTCTTTTTATGTGCATTTATGCATCTATGAGGAAAAACTACAGTAAGGAAGTGTTTGATCAACTGTGGTAACCATGGACCTATAAAGAAGAGTAGCAACTAAGGTCTTAATTCAATTTAAAAAATTTAAATATTTATTTTTTTGCATCTGTACAAACCTGTTCATGAGGTAAACGTTGACCCCAGTCCCACAGCCGAGCTTCTTCATAAAGGGGGAAGCGGGAATGGTGATGGGCGTCCCTCCAGCGTTTGTAACACTCCGAACTCGGACGTTTTTAGGGGTCTTGAACGCAGCATCGTCGACAGGAGAGGCCATTCTTTCTGTCCCATGAAAAAAATACAAAATAATTAAAAGGTGCTTTTGTTAATTCCTGCAACACCTTTGGACAAAAGCGGTAGTGTTTTACTACAGCAGCTCTTGTTCCTGGGTGAGCGTATACCCATGACAAAGGCATTAAGAAAAACTTTATAGAAATATCATTCTCTGCACTGATGGTCTCGTTTGCTGTTACATGTAATTTATGATCATAAGAGGAAAAATTAGACTGTTTCAGAAATATGTCAAAGTTCCTCGTAGCACATTTAACATGGGTAAAACATACATGAGGCTACTGACAAGAACACAACATTAAATAGATTGACTCAGTATTTAACTCATATTTGATGATAACTACGTAAAGAGACAATAACAACCCAAATGTTGAACAGAGTCTGGTGTAGTGGCCTTAGTTAAGTGTTGTGATTTTGTGAAGTAAAGTAAAATGCCTAAAACTTGTCCGTTGAATAGAGAAACTGTTTCAACGTTTTGCAGTTACAGAATTGTAATAATATCTAAGTTAAACATAACTTTTAAAGCAAGATAGATAACTTAGTTTTCCTACAATATAAATGGTAGTAGATATAGAAGCGACCAAACTTCCTGTTAAAATGGGTCAATTTAACGTCAACAGGCAAGTTAGCTTTGATGCTAAATCATTCGACATTTCATGGGCACTGGTGTTAATGGGCAATGTACCGAAAATGTGTCAATGTAAAGTTATCTTTCCTACGTTTTGGGCAACACAACGTATTAAATTAGCCAATAAATGTTACTTTACCTGAGTTTTCTTTCGTTTCCAAAACAACACGAGTGAAGTCAGTACCGTCAGAACGCGCCGAACATTCAAACTGCTTTCTCCCTGTACGGTGGCTGGAGAGGGACAAACGCGAAGGATGTCGTTTGCGTTTGGAAAAGACAAAAAATTAAGCCAGGTTTATTTGATTTAACACATTATATGGACATATTGTGAATAGAAAAAAGGCACAACGTCACCTTAATAATATTTAAACATTAATTTAAAATTCGTTACAGGTGTAATACACCTTTCCACCAGAGGAGGTCAGTCACGTTATAAAAGTATGGTTTATTATGGTAGTAGGTTGGTTTGCATTGCAAGATTTCAAAAGATAGATAGATAGATAGATAGATAGATAGATAGATAGATAGATAGATAGATAGATAGATAGATAGATAGATAGATAGATAGATAGATAGATAGATAGATAGATAGATAGATAGATAGATAGATAGATAGATAGATAGACGGACGGATGGATGCAAGGGCGTAGGTTTCGCTTCAACATATAAGTGGGGGACTTTCCATGTGGGAGATAGCAACCCTAGCCCAACCCTAACCCTACAGAAAATGAATAGAATTCAATGTAAATTGTCCCAAAATGGACTGGCTTGCTGTGAAAAGCGTCCCCTTTCAAAATTGATTTCTCTTCATCCGAGAATCAAATCCTTTGGTGGGTATATTTGCATGACGGATGTAAATAAGTGTAGTAAGTTTCATGACCGTCAAACTACAATGTTGTTTCAAGCCCCCCATTTTTCCAATGAAAATGATTTTAATTTTTTTTTTAAGATATTTTTGGGGCATTTTTATGCTTTATTGATAGTGTAGAGACAGAGTTGAAATGGGGCAGAGAGGGGAGTGACATGCAGAGAACGACCGCGGGCTGGAATCGAACCCGGGTCCGCTGCTGGCCATGGGGGGAGGAGGGGGGGGGGGGGACGCCCTACCTACTGAGCTAAGGGCGCCCCAGAATGAACAATTTTTGTCCAACAGCCTTTCACTTTGCCCTATATCTTCAAATACAGTGATGTAGAGACAGCATGTGTCTGTTCAGTGTCTTTAATGTCAGAAGATTGTCTGAAAGAATTCCTTCTACTCAGATGGAGCAGCTGACCCTGACCTGGGACTCTCTTGAACTCTATTCTTTATGGTTCCATCTCCCTCACTCAGCCTACAGATGTTCCCGGCTCCACTCGGCTCATTGTGCAAGAGGGATAACCGATTCATTATGAGGCTGAGGGGTGGGAATGTGTAGGAATGTGTAGGAATGTTTAGGGATATGGCCCAGTGACAAATAGATATTGGATGAAGGATGAATATATGGGACTGTTGCTTTGTCTCGGCCCCCATTCCTGGTTCCTGTGCAACTTATACTCTTATACCTCTACTCTTCACTTAAAGGGACACTGTGTAACATTTTAAGTAATTTATTAACTTCAAATCAATATCCTCATTCATAAATATGTCTTTATTGGTGTAAAATCACCTCTGCCAATAATCTGAATTATCCTCCTGTATGGAGGCATCCATGGTTTTGGAATGTCATCAGGTGCATCGTTTAGAATTTAGAATTGTTCTTGTCCTTGAAGGCCACTGTAGCTTCTGTTATTATTGAAAAGGGGTGGGGTTAGAGCGTTGCATTCTAGAACTTTCTTGATGACGTCATATTACACAGTGCCCCTTTAATAAACTTTCATCTGCACTGCGTCTTTGCATTACTTTTGTGTTTGTTTAGATCTCCGGCTGCTCCCTTTACTTTTGTGTTTTAATAATAATTTAATTGCCAATAACTGCTGCTGTAATTCTTGTGTGCATATGACAAATAAACCATCTTGAATCTTGGATCTTGAAGTGGGAATGAGCTCACGTTAGTCGACTCTGCCACATGTTGTGGGACGGGAG
The DNA here is from genome assembly GCF_949987685.1 of Ammodytes marinus. NCBI lineage: Eukaryota > Metazoa > Chordata > Actinopteri > Uranoscopiformes > Ammodytidae > Ammodytes > Ammodytes marinus. The sequence continues at coordinate 23,460,277 of NC_137223.1, read as the reverse complement.
AGATTTTGGTCGGACCACATACCAGCAGCAGCTTTGTCGCGATCAAGTGAAACAATATGACAGCGATAAATAAATGCAATGAATCAACAACACAACAATAAACTTTGGAGTGACTCAGCTCCTCTGTGTTATTGACACGGATCATCCTAACAAGCTTGAAGAAGGAGTTTTATTTTCCAGCACATTTTGTTTTTGGCATCACAGGACAATATATCTTCCCCTCAGGACTCAGTCACTCCTTCTAGGAAAACAAGAGCAACACTGAGATTTTTTTTTTTTTTTTTTACTTTATTTGACAGATTTGGAGAGATAGAGATGAAATGGGGCAGAGAAGGGCATATTTTAGTATCTATCTATCTATCTATCTATCTATCTATCTATCTATCTATCTATCTATCTATCTATCTATCTATCTATCTGTCTATCTGTCTATCTATCTATCTATCTATCTATCTATCTATCTATCTATCCATCTATCCATCCGTCCCCATCCATCTATACATCCATCTATCCATCCATCTATCTATACATCCATCCCCATCCATCCATCTATCCATCCATCCATCCGTCCATTTATCCATCCATCCATCCATCCATCCATCCATCCATCCGTCCATTTATCCATCCATCCATCCATCCATCCATCCATCCATCCGTCCATTTATCACTCTGTCCATCTGACCAACATATGTGAAACTACTTAAATTTTTACTGTATCAAATAAGAGATAAAACGTCCTTCCTACCTGGAGGATAACTGAAACCACGTTGACCCCTGAGTCAAACCGGCTTCTCTGCCTTTTGTTCTGACAGTCTTCCATGTGTGTGTGTGTGTGTGTGTGTGTGTGTGTGTGTGTGTGTGTGTGTGTGTGTGTGTGTGTGTGTGTGTGTGTGTGTGTGTGTGTGTGTGTGTGTGTGTGTGTGTGTGAGAGAGAGAGAGAGAGACAGAGAGAGAGAGAGACGTGTCTGTCACAGATCAGGTGATTTTCAATCATTTCTATATGTGCGCTTCACATGTGGAAACATTCATACTAGTCATTACTGTCCAGAACTGTCAGTCAAGGCACATATGTACATGGTGCACACACACACACACACACACACACACACACACACACACACACACACACACACACACACACACACACACACACACACGTGCCCTGTCTTTCTCTCTCTCACGTACACACACACACACTTTCTCTCTCGCACACACGCAAGCGCACACACGCAAGCGCACACACACACACACACACGCACGCACGCACGCACGCACTCACACACACACACACACACACACACACACACACACACACACACACACACCTGTCAAAGTCAACTTCCTCCCTCTCTTTTCACCTGTTGCCTGTTTCCAATTCAACCTCCACTCGATTGTTATCGGGAAAAACAAAACTCAGCTGTTTAAACAAAATCTACATTTTATTATTTCAGCAGTGCATATACAGCATTTTAGTGGCACACATCAACACAACATAAAGTAAAGGGTCTATTTTATTTCATTAAGGAAAGGTGAAGAATTGTATCAGGTACGCTCTTGACATAATCATGTTTGATTTACACAGTTATTTGTGTGTGTATGAATGTTAAGCACTT
>NC_137223.1:23441164-23453664 GCF_949987685.1 Ammodytes marinus | reverse complement strand
CACACACACACACACACACACACACACACACACAGGAGACCCAATCACCTTTGAAGGAAAACATTTTGCCCTTTGGTGTTGCTACAGCGTCTTCAGAGACACTACGGTCTATTGAATCTGGTTTCACACCTCATTTTCCCTTTTCCTCAGAATTCCCTTTCCGTTAATTTTTTTTCCGTACTTCTGTGGCAAAGTCGCGGTTTTGAAGCGAAAACCTTTGAAAAAATGCCAAGGCACTTTAACATGGAGGTAGAGAAAGTGATGTTATGGCTGTTTTGACTTGAAAGAAGTCAAATTCTTCTTGCTTTTATACGTCCCTTACGCGGAAAAAATACTCTTAAAGCTATAGTGTGTAACTTTCTTTATATAAATGAATGTCGGTAACATTCAAGCGATCGACAAATGAGTTGACACAAAGTTGATTAAGCCCTATCAGCTCCACGAAACTCTCTCTGTATTTCTCATTATGGCAGCGTTTACAAACTGATGTCGCACTGGCGCAAGAGATCAGAAAAATCTCAACAAGAGCCCAAGTAATGTTTCAGTTGTTGATTCTACTGCTAAGAAAAAACCCTGGACGTACAGTTTAAGGTATCAAATCCATGTGCGATCACCGAAGGCTTTACCTCATGTAGATGCACAGACAGTGTTGTTGTAATGACTCAGAATGTATCATCAAGGGCGGTGACAGAAGTTACGCAATATAGCTTTAAATTGATAATATCTGTGTGCAGATTGATTTCATATAAAGATAGTGGGTCAGAACAGTCCTGATTATTTCTCTTGGAGAAGAATTTACACGGATAGATTTCACTACAGAATATAGGAGCATAGGGAATTCAACTATATGTAGTGTGTCTGCATTTGAGACCATGTGTGTGATTGTGTGTGTGCATGCTTATGCCTGTGTGTGTGTGTGTGTGTGTGTGTGTGTGTGTGTGTGTAGGGTCGAGTGTGTGTCTGTCACTATGTTCGTGTGTATGTGTATGCAGGTGTGTGTGTGTCTTATACAACTCCATAGGGAGCCAAATGTTTGAGTTTTTGCCAAAATTCTTCTAATATAAAACTTGAATGGGGAAAGAGACAGGTTCTAAGCCTACAGCTCTGGAAAAAACTAAGAGACCACTCCAAATATTCAGTGTCTCTCGTTTTACTATTTAGAGGCATATGTTTGAGTAGAATGAACATTTTGGTTTTATAATATAAACTACTGACAACATTTCTACTAAATTTCCAATAAATTTTTTGTCATTAAGAGCATTTCTATTAAGTAATGTTATTTTTTTCCAGAGCTGTATATAGCGCTGCGTATGGCATATGGAAATGAGTGAAGACACTTTCCAGCAGTTTTGGATTTGAGGGCTCAGCCATAAAGGTTAAACACCCAGCTGGGAGCGGCATGAGATGAGATGAACAAAGTCTGTTATGGTTGGTTTGGTGTGTGTGTGTGTGTGTGTGTGTGTGTAGGAGAGAGTTTGTGTGTGTGTGTAGGGTCGCGTGTGTGTCTTTGTGTGCATGTATGTGTGATTGTGTGTCTATATGCGTGTATGTGATTGTGTGTGCATGTGCATTTGTGTATGTGTGTGTGTGTGTGACAGCATACACATGGGCATTAATGCTGAAACAACACAACTTCTGGCAGCAAACACTGACGGACCCGCTGTAGTAAATTCTACGGTGCGGTCGTCCATGTGTGTGTGTGTCTGCGTGCGTGTGTGTCTATGTGTGTGTATGTGTGTGTGTGTGTGTGTGTGTGTGTGTGTCTGCGTGCGTGCGTGTGTGTGTGTGCATCTGTTTATACTCATCCGTTTCTTTCTTCTTCTTAATCGCTTCATCTGTCAACGCCAGTGACTGGGAACTCTCCACAAGTTTTTTGCCCTTTCAACAAAATATATTTATATACATATATAAAGCACATGGTGACACTGATTTGGTGATTTGCAGGTTAAAAGACATACACTGTATAATATACTGTATAAGGCAACACTGGCTATTTGTTTTGCATTATTCAAAACGCCATTCCTTCATAATACTGTGAAGTGCAGCTGCCTGTAAAATAAAAACAAAATCATTTTTTTTGTCTAGTCAGTTTTTTTCATGTGTCATCATCTCCTTGACGACACAGCTGACATCACACAGGCTCTGGCATGATGAAGATGTTAGATTAGCTTTCATAACGTCTTTGCTAATTCTTCCGAGCGCCAGAGTTCAAAAACAGCAAAAAAATCTGACCCAAAACGAGCCTCTGAAAAAGCTTGACCTTCAAAGTTCAATCCTCCATCTTTAAGTCCTGTTGAAGCCGTCCTGTTTGCCCGTGTAGAGCTCACACAATCGCTTAAAAAGTTGGTCCATGTGTAGCATTTTTTCATTGTAGCCACAATTCAGTTCTTGTAGCAAAAAAAATGTCAACTTTAAAACACAACTTCTCCAAAAAGTAGATGCAAGTTTAATGCGAGTTTACTTCACACACATCATGGCAGATTTGTTTTTCACGTGAGTTGGCATGGAAAAACATTGGTACTTTTCTTTGCGGCCACAATTCAGTTCATGTAGCAAAACAATTGTCACGTTTAATAAAACAATGTCCTTTATTTAACCAGGTGAAAGTCATTGAGATTAAAAATCTACTTTTCCAAGAATGACCTGGCCAAAATCATGTACTTCTCGAGGTGGCACGAAAAACATATCGACACATCCCACAAAGGCAATGGTGGTTCGATGTGTGCACCTTTAAGCTTTTCTTCAAAGTATAAGGCACTATTTTAATTTGTTTTCAATGTGTAGCATTTTTCTTTGCTGCAACAATTCAGTTCTCGTAGTGAAAAAATTGTCCACTTTAAAACACAACTTCTTAAAGAGTAGCTGCAGATTAGTTTTTTTCAGGTGAGGTGGCACAAAAAACACGGTGACACACCCACAAGGCAATGGTGGTGACGTTGTGTGCACATTGTACTTTTTCCTTAAAAGTTAAAAAGGCACTGTGGAGTTGTTTGAGGGAGATCCTTGTCTGGGAAGCTAGAAAATGTCCACTTTAAAATGCAACTTCTTAAAAAAGTAGCTGCGGATTTGTTTTTCAAGTGACGTTATACGGAAAAAAAAGAGTGGCATTTTTTCCTTGCTGCCACAATTCAGTCCTGTAGCAAAAATGGTCACGTTCTAATCAGTTTTGTCTCGCCAAAAGCAAATGGCGGCACCTTGTAGTTTTTCCTCAGAGTTTAAAGGCACACTTAAGGCAGATTCTGTAGTCCACTGCAGCAGAGTTAGAATCAGCAGAGGGTTGTTTTAAACGGCGCAGGTCACCCCCGCATCCTCCACGTGTCCACAGTTGGTTTTGCCCCAGCCCGTGAACTTACACTGGTGGATGGTGTCTTCAGTCCCCAGGCACGCAACGTCATCCATCCAGATCAGACCAACTCCTAGGCAGAAATACGAAGAAAAAAGGTTTATTATATATTTTTTTATGTTTTAAAGATGCTACGAGGAAATTTTAAATATTTCTGAAACAGTCGAATTATTCCTCTGATGATCATTTATCATTTATTCCGAGGATATCGGACCCAAGCAAATGCATTAATATAAAAAATTAAATTAAATTAAATTAATTTAAAAAAGCGTTGTTTTCACTGATGGTCTCATTTGCTGTTACAAGTCATTTATAATCATCAAAGGAAAAATTTGACTGTTTAAGAAATATTTAAAAGTTCCTTGTGGGAGGTTTAATATTGCACATATAGAGATGGTTTGTTGGGAGAGAGAGAAGGACTTTTCTGACACTTTATATTAACCTCCAAAGTTTAAAATGTCGGTAGAAATGTGACACAGTAACTTAGGCATATGTCGTGCGATTGTATCCACGCAGTTTGAGTTGACTAAACAGAATGGTTGTTATTATTTATTTATTTCCATCTGTTTTCCCCATTCTGTTTTCGAAAACCCAATAAATTAATATATATAAAAAAAAAAAGTTCACAATTTCAAAGACTGTTGTTTTGGTTTCAGAAGTGCAGGCCTGAGCACATAAATTATAATGGAATGTGTTGTTGTGTCTTGTAGTGTGACAAAAAATGTTAAAATATTTATTAGTTTTTCCTTTGTAGATACTAGACACATAATGAACGTGTTTACTCCGACTACTATAAAAATAACTCTGTGCTTAATTTTCTTATATTTGACCGATGTTCAATTCTAACATTTCTTGAGACAATACTAAAGGTGCAGTCAGTGATTCTGGAGAACGCTTGTTGTCAAAATCACTTTTTTTTTCCAAATCAATGAATATCTCCTTACGATCCTCTACCTGTCCGTACTATAGGCTATATGTTAATACACAGCCTAGCCCTAGGCTCTGTAAACTTGGATGTAAACAGAGGGGCCTACAGCTATAGTAACATGCACATTTGCAGATTCTAGGCTGGGTATTAACACCAGATTTTTTTTCAGGGACAAGGTAGCGGATTGTGAGGAGATATTCACTGATTTTGATTTTATTTTGACAACAAGCATTCTCCAGAATCACTGACTCCACCTTTAAATGGTCTTGCCTAACGACCCTTACCGAACCTGCCCCTCCCTGACTGGGAACCAAACCCTTCGTTTCCCGTACCAAACTCACTATTCTTTCCAACTTTTCACTGTAAAATGATCAAAATTGATGTGAACACACACTGGAATTTTTTTTGACACCTGATCCTCAGTAAAAAAAAAAATTAACTGGTGGGAACTCTTTTGATGAATTCCAAGCAGTGGCTCCATTTCACTACAGGAGTAAACGTGAGGAATGCAAAGGAGAAAAAAACTAACTTCCTAAGTCCCTACGTTTAAATTGTATATTCTGTATTGTTGCTGCTTTTCTTTCTATTTTACTTGTAGCCTATATTGCATATTTTCATGTTTCTTTCTTGGCATTCAGTCTGTGGAAAAAAACAAAGGAAGAATTTAATTGTACGACTGAGAACATGTTTCTTATTGTGCACAGGACAATAAACACTTTAGAATCTTGAATCTTTCTTCATCATTATAAAGACCAAATGCTACAGCCAAAACTTTATTTATTTATTCTATAAGAAAAAGGAAAAAAAAATCCCATCTGGACTTTTACACCATTCTAACCCCTCAATCAATTCATCACGTTCCTTTGTTTTGAAATCAAACACGATGCAACTGAAGCCAATATAGAAGGAATTTGTTGGCTAGAATCGCTGTTAGTTCAATCATTCAATCAGCAGCACACATACAGTACAGGAAATTAGCTATAAAGTATCCCATATAAAACTTAAAGCTGGGGTATGTGATTTCTGATTGGTCAAAGTTAACATGAGCTGTACACTTTGACCAATCAGAGCGAGGCTCCGATTCTCTGTTCTTATTGGCTGTTGGGACTGTCCATTCACTTTGGCATGACTTTGTTGGTGTGTAGAGCGTGTCAGGGAGGGACCATAGGGGAGGGACCAAAGAGAACAAGTGCAGCGGTTGAGGTATTTGGATTCGAATCTCTATCCCAACTGCCATTTTCTCCCCAAATCCTGCACCCCAGATTTAATATACACACACCCTGAACCCATTACATGACTCGGAAAAATGAATTTCTTCTTATTTTTGGGTAAAATAATTTAAAGGTCTATGTCCGTTACGGCGATCACAGAGAAGGCAATACAACAGCAGGGGCTTGTGTGTGTGTGTGTGTTTGTCTCTGTGTGTGTGTCTGTGTGTGTTTGTGTGTGTGTTTGTCTGTGTGTTTGTGTGTGTGTTTGTGTGTGTGTGTGTGTGTGTGTGTGTGTGTGCGTGCATGTGTGTGCGTGCGTGCATGTGTGTGCGTGCGTGTGCGTTTTTTGTGTTGTATAGTCATGTAAGAAGGGGGGACATAGAGGACACATCTGCATACTGTATATACTACTGTAGAGGCAGTTTGAGTTATTTTCTTACATTGTATCAACTTATTAAGAGTCTTTGGTTTCATTAGATATTGTGAAACCATTTTTGTAAGGCGGATGAATGATTCTTCAGCTGTTGTTTTGTATTTTGATTTTTGGCCCAAACAGTTTAACGGTTCTAGGAAGGTTAAAGGTTCTATCGCAGGTGTATCGTAACTGCTTTTTATGTAGTTCTGTAGTTAAAGCTGACATTTGAAGAACTTGTACTTTTGAGTGTGTTTCCGTTTTGTGCAACTTTATACTTGTTTTCGACTATATCAACATCAATATTGTACTTTTTGACTTTTTAAAATTCGGACAGACTTTTCTTACAGTCAAAACTGTATAATAATAATAATTTTGGACATGCCACTTTTTGTTCAAACGTAAATAAAAGCTGAAAATTCTTTTTTTTCCCACAATGATGCCTCATGTACATCGTCGTATTATCTTTTGGGAGAAGCCTGTGTCATGTCCAATCAAGAAAAAACTTGCTGGTTTCATAAAAGTAAGTAAAAATTTGCCAGGGGTATGAATAATTTCGGTTTTGACTGTACTTTCAAGCTAGAATATTTCACAATCTCTAAAAAGTGATGATTTTGGATTTGAATGTTTGTAATAAATTGAAGGATTACATCTTCACTTATGGGTGGAGAAACCCCTCTCTCTATCTTCAGCTAAACAAACAGTTGAAAAACCCTCTGTGGATCAGCCTGAAAAAATCTTAATAACAGCTGTGTTTCTGTTACTAGAATTTAATTTGCCTTATGATTGTATAATATTTTAATGCTCAATACATGCTTTCTGCCTGCTGAACTTTGTCCCAGTAAACTAACAGCCCCAAAGTGTTTTGCTAAGACAAAAGTTGTTGTTTAGCCTTGAAGAAGAAAACTGCCTAATAAGATTTTGGCACATACAGAGGTATGACGCATTCATGTGCATAGTGGTTGGGGAGAAAAGACTCCCTAAATTTCCCATATTCTGTTATCTGCCTAATTAAAAACATTTCTGCTTTCGCCAGCAAAACAAGGGCTGGACACACCAAACCTAGTATGTGTTTGCGCACACACCACCTTCTCTTGCATATAATCCCATGTACACTGTTCAATTCTTTGTATTCAACCATGTACCAACCAGATACATTGTTGATTCCCTTGCTGCTGTCCGCAAGTAAATTTCACCTGCTCTGAAGCCTGCCTTGACTCAAATTCTTTTATTACAAACACTTGGTTTTTAATAATTCCTTTAACAGTTTCTTTTGAAAAAAAAATATTTTCAGAGATACTTGATTCTCACAGGACGTTGTGTCACAAGGGGGACCACCCAAGGTAGCAACATGCCCGTTTACAGAGCCTAGGAGGTTTATACACATCCTAGGCTCTGTAAAGGGGCATGTGGGGCACTGGATTTCTTTTCAAAGCGCACACAATTCAGACAGGTAGCGGATTGCAAGGAGATATTCACTGATTTTGACAAAAAAGGGAAAAGTGTTCTCCAGAATCGCTGACTCCACCTTTAATGCAGCAGGAATATAAACCTACAACCATCAGTTATGTGTGTGTGTGTGTGTGTGTATGTGTGTGTGTGTCTCTGTGTGTGTGTGTGTATGTGTATGTGTATCTGTCTGCGTGTGTGTCTGACTCTGCGTGTGTGTGTGTGTCTCTCTGTGTGTGTGTGTGTGTGTGATTGAGACAGCAAGTATTCCCAGAGCATTGAACTGTCAGATAAAGTCATATCTGGTTGTAATAAAGTGCACACACAGCTGGCGCACAGAGACAAGCTTTGGCACAAACTTTAACGTCATAAACCTTAGTTCCTGTTTGTGAATCTGGAATCACTCGGGGCTTTTTAGAAAGTCCCCGTTTCGTTTTGCAACAGTTTAAGATGTTCGGAGGAGACGCCACTCAGCTGTGAGCAAGATCTGGCAATGTTTGGTTTGTACTGACACGCTGATAATGCAATTTAAAGGGTCTGCAAAAAAGCTTGTTAGCTTTTATATTAAGTCCTGCCTTTGGTCCTTCTTCTTGTTAGTTTTGTGAGCCGCTCTCGTTCATTTTGGTAGGTAGGTTTATCTCGTATCTCTCGATCTTCTCCCGCTATTTACTTTGTTGGATTTTACACCGTGAACGTGCAGCGTCATGAGCGTGATGCGTAATGGAATAGTCCATGTAGGGCAGACTGAAGGGGGGTGCACGGTTAGCAGAAAGGCCGTCAAAACGTGAGTAATTAGACATCCTGATGATACTATTGTGAAGAGATCTTTATAAAAAACAATAAATATGGGGCAAAATAGAGGGCTTTTTGGGGGCCCCGGGGCTCCAGGCAATGTCCTGGTTTGCCTCATAGTACGGCCCGCCATAAAGATACTGCTGGATGTTTTATTCCATAAGCTGTAAGCCGTAATCGTCACATTTAAAACAAACGAAAAGTCCGACATATTTCACTTTGTGTAATGAATCTAGAACATAAGCTACGAGAGTTTCACTTTTCCTTGATATAATTTTTTTTAGATGCACCTGCACATTTGAAATACAAAAGTTTTCCTTTGGTTCTGCTACTTTTACTGAATTGAAATATCTGAGAATTTCTTTCACAACCGTCGACAACAAAACAAACAATATGCCAATAACATGACAGACATCATGTTAGCGAAAGTCACAGACGGGGAAGATTAAAAGCGCAAAATCTAAATCAATTTGACATAAAACAAAGTATTATAATGAAAACCACTAGTGTGGCTTTGGGGCAAAAACTCTATAAGAATTTAAAACCAAATGTTTTATATGATTTTCTTTCAACTGGCACAGAGTTCAAGGTGCTGTCAAGATTAAGACTGGAGAGTACATTACTATCGCTACATTAGGAACATATGAAGAAAGATTTTTTGGTGGTTTGTGAAAAAATTACATTGAACCCATTGGTTTATTTTATTCTTGTGACTTGAGTCCAATGTCCTTAATACATGTTTGAGTAATGAACTAACCAGGAACAATAGCACACAGATAAAGAGAGGGCAAAACTTCTTAGACAAAACTGATAGCAAAGGAAACCCATACTGAATAGATTAAAATGGTCTTCTTAAAAAGGTGCACCGAGGAACTTTCAGTTTGTGTTAATTCTTGCACCCCCTTTTGGACCAAAGCGGTAGTGTTTTACTACGCCAGCAGTTGTTCCTGGGTGAGCGTTCCCATGACAAAGGCATTCAGAAAAACTATATAAAAATAGCATTCTTTGCACTGATGGTCTCTTTTGCTGTTACATGTCATTTATGATCATCAGAGGAAAAATGAGACTGTTTCAGAAATGTTCTAAAGTTCCTCGTTGCATCTTTAAAGAATAGAAAGGATTTGCCACTGCAAGTTATTCATCTATTTAGCGATAACTATGAGCACACATAAATGTAAGCTACATAGTCAAAGTGAACAGTTGGGTGTAACATGGCATGGGACCTTTTGAGGTGACTTGGTCAGGAACTCTGCAGCAGCATTTTGCACGTTTTGCTAAAGCGTGTGAAAGGTGAATAACAACGGTGAATATGAATGAAGGGAAATGAATGGATGTACTGTATATAACCATCTCTATCTTGGCTGAATGGGCCTTGGGAGTTTTTTTAATGATGTGTCTCAAATATCTCCCCATTCACTACAGCAGCAAATCTAACTGTAGACCTACATTATATACATTATTTCCTGTGTTTTTTTTGTTGGGAGATTTTGAAAAGCCTTCGGACATGTGACATCGAATTCTCACAGAGCATCAGATTGTTCGTGCAATAGTGAAATGTTTCCTCATCTCTCACTGGGACTGTTAAAAAGCACGTACGTAAAGGAAACCTATTGTACTTTCGACCTTTTCTGCCCTATAAACGTTGTTACAATGTCCGATGGTCTTGTTAAACGTTGCCAAAGTGTCAAACATTGAGGTACATGCATTTGGACGTGAGCGCTGCAGGCTGATTTGGCTGAAAGTGCATGAAAGAAAAAAAGGTGATTTCCCAAGATCTACAGAGTTTACTTTGCGGTCAATCGTGTTAAGCAGCTCTGTAGGAGTCCAACAGTAAAAAAAAAATACATGAAAATGAGTATAATATGTCCTTTTTTTAAGATTATTTTTTGGCATTTTCAAGCTATATTTGATAGTACAGAGTTGAAGTGGAGACAGAGAAAGAGGGGGGATGACCTGCAGTAAAGGTCCACGGGTCGGATTTTGAACCCGCGACCACTGCAACGAAGGCCGGAGCCAATATGGTACACCACCGGAGCACCCCATAATATGTCATTTATAAAGGTGGAGTCAGTGATTCAGGAGAACGCTTTTAGTCAAAATCACGTTAAAAAAATCGAAATCAGTGAATATCTCCTCGTGATCCACTACCTGTCCATACTTATAAATACAAAAAATATCTGGTGGTAATACAAAATCTAGTCTCTGTAAACTGGTAAACCTAAGCTAGCAACATGCCCGTTTTCAGAGTGTAGGCTGTGTATTCACAATGGAATTAGAATTGGCCTGAGAAACTACAGTTAGCATAAGTTCGACGTTTTAAAGACCCTGAAGTCATCATCGGGCAGAAACGCTCCACTGAAACCCAGACTAATAAAACCTGTTCAACACAACCCACCCAGATCCTACACACACATTCAATTGCACAAGAAAAAAAAAGAAAAAAAAAGTTAATAATATTATTGTGAATAATAGTGAGAAAATTCAGGAACAGCAACAAAACAGCACAATAACATGTGAATGATTACCTCTGCCCACTAACTATACATCTCTCTAGGGGCGCCCTTAGCTCAGTTGGTAGGGCGTCCCCCCCATAGGGCCTCAGGCAAGCAGCGGACCCGGGTTCGATTCCAGCCCGCAGTCGTTCTCTGCATGCCACTCCCCTCTCTGCCCCATTTCAACTCTGTCTCTACACTGTCAATAAAGCATAACGATGCCAAAAAAATATCTTAAAAAAAAAGAAAACTATACATCTCTCTAAAGCTGATCCTAATGCACTCACAGACAGACAGACAGGCACACACACACACACACACACACACACACACACACACACACACACACACACACACACACACACACACACACACACACACACACACACACACACACACACACACACTAGGGCCAGCTGTTCTATTGCTATGCCTTCTCTGTGATCACATTAACGGACACAGACCCTTAAACTATTTACTCTGGCTCTCAGCGCTGGGGTCAGTTCACTCCACCCATGACAAAAAATAACGAACGTGGGGATTTCAAGCGAACACCCAGGGACAGAAATGAGTCACTCAATTTTATAGAGATTTTAAAGCTACGGTGCGTAACTTTTTCACACAAATGAATGTCGGTTACATTCAAGCCATTGCCAAGGGAATCGACACAAAGTTGATTAACAACAACACTGCCGGTGCATCTACATGAGGTTAAGCCTTCAGTGATCGCACATGGATTTTATACCTTCTGCTGTACATCCAGGTTTTTTCTAAGCAGTAGAATAAACAACTGACACCATTTCGCGGGCGCTTTTTGTTGAGCTGCTGTGACATTGTCCCAGGGCGACACCAGTTTGTAAACGCTGCCATACTGAGAAATACAGAGAGAGAGTTTTGTGGAGCTGATAGGCTTAATCAACTTTTTTGTCAATTTCTTGAAAGTAACTGACATTAATTTACTGTATATGAAAAAGTCACGCACTGTAGCTTTAAAGGGGAGAATAATGGGATTTAGATAATGCTTCCCTAACAGTTCTACCAGTGGTATTGACTAACAGCTTGAACAGAGCAGGAGGATTCCTTTACGATGGGGTCATTGTGTTGGTACAGTGAGCTCCAATCAAAAGGTGGATACATGACTCATCTGAAATCATACTGTATATTCAAATTCCAGATTGTTTCAAATTAAAGCCAGCTGTGATGTCTGTGCTTTCCCTAGAAGAATTGTGATTTTTCTTTAATTTCTTTTCTTTATGTATGTATGTATGTATGTATGTATGTATGTATGTATGTATGTATGTATGTATGTATGTATGTATGTATGTATGTATGTATGTATGTATGTATGTATGTATGTATGTATGTATGTATGTATGTATGTATGTATGTATGTATGTATGTATGTATGTATGTATGTATGAATGTATGTATGTATGTATGTATGTATGTATGTATGTATGTATGTATGTATGTATGTATGTATGTATGTATGAATGAATGAATGAATGAATGAATTAATTTTCTGTTCATATTTACCTTTTTTTAATATATATCCGTTGTATATATATAGTTTATATGTTTGTACGTTGTATATTATGTATATTTGTCTTTATTTATGAGCTTGTTTTATTATATTCTACTAGAAGGAGTACAACTGATATACTGTTTGAATGTTCAAAGAATTTTAAAGAAAATAAAACATTTGAGTTCCCCCCCCCCTAATATTTCTTGTTGTTAAAGGCCTACTTCACCGGTTGGAATATGAAGGTGTATTGAACTCGGAGATCCTATGAAGTCTAACCCTACATTTCTCTTTCTGTGACATCACAGAAAGAGAAATGTAGGGTTAGACAGTGAGACCATAAAACACTCT
>NC_137223.1:23428664-23436164 GCF_949987685.1 Ammodytes marinus | reverse complement strand
GATTTAGGAAGTATTTAAAATGGTATAATAAAGCTAACAAAACAATCTGTGTCCAATCTATCAGATCTCTTAGTGGCTCATAAGTAAGTTCGTAATAAACGGTCGTTATCCGTCCGATATCTCGTTCCAATCTCGGTGTTCACATGTCAGTAAACCCTAGAGACTTACTCCAATCCCTCTGACTTCATTCATGTTTTTGTTTCTCAGCCCTTCTTTCCGCCTCTGTCTGTTTAGTTGCCCGGGGCTCTGCAACTGTGTCAATAACCCTGCGTTCCAATACCCATACTTCCCTACTATTAAGTATGCCAGAAAAATATTTTAGGATGTCCCAATACCAGCAAGTCAATTGTAGTATGCTAAAAAATACATAAATGCGACACTAACTCCAGTAGCATTTTGGAGTATTCGTCTTTATACTTGACATTTCTCTACATAATGAAAAAAATATCTTCCTTATCTGATTTTTTTCTCTCTCCTGTCCGTGGCCCTTAAACTCTTCTGTACTTTAGTATGTAGTGTAGTGAAAAGAAAAAGTATGTGATTTGGAACGCAGGGTAAGATTCTTTTTGGGAACCCGGATATAATGCAAACCATACTTGCTAAAACCTCATAGACGTCCATATCTTTACTGGCATGCAGAGCTGGTCTACATCGTATTGGGTATTGAGTTGAATTATGGCGGAAATGCATTTGATTTATCTTGACGTTAACTTTGGTAGAAATCGGACAGATCTATGCATGACGAGAACGTTATGGTGGATCAGTTCATTTACTGTTAAAAAAAAGATGTAGTGAAGTCGAGATGTTGGATAAAAACTGCAGTTTCTCACCCCTAGATGAGAGATGGACAGTATGAGGAATTCACGAGGTAAGCCGTCTGTGATTGCTAATAAAGCTATAGTGCGTAACTTATGTCCCCCCCATGAGGAATTCTGAGTAATTACAACAACACTGTCGGTGCATCTACATGAGGTAAAGCCTTCAGTGATGGCACATGGATTTCATACCTTCTGCTGTACGTCCAGGTTTTTTCTTAGCTGTAGAATCAACAACTGAAACATTTCTTGGGCTCTTCATGTGGATTTTTCTAAAATCCTGCGCCAGTGTCAGGGGAGGAGGGGGGACACACCAGTTTGTAAACGCTGCCATACTGAGAAATACAGAGAGAGTTTTGTTGAGCTGATAGGCTTAATCAACTTTGTGTGTTCAACTCGTTTGGCGATGGCTTGAATGTAACCAAAATCTATTCATATTAAAAAGTTACGCACTATAGCTTTAAAATATAATCAAATATATCAACATATCACTTCTCCTTTCCTTCAACAGACTGATAGCTGCAATGTTCACCTTTGACTGCTGACAAAGTGGTTCACCATAAAGTACAAAAACACTCCGAAAAAACAAGACAAAAACTTGACATTTTCAACACAATTTTCCATTTTTTTCCCAGTGAATTGATTCTGAACCACAGAAGATATGAGTGTGTATGTCCAAGGGGAGAACTAAGAGTGTTGGTGTTGGTCCAAGCTGGTTGGAGCCTCAGAGGCCGGAGAAAACCTGTCAATACCTGACTGAGTCCAGACCGCAGCGAGATGTATTACTAATGTCTATCTGGCAGGACAGGACAACAGCTAACTACATCCATGTGTTCACACAATTATCCTCTTCAGAGTCGCATTATGTTATTGTCTTTCAACAGTGTTTTACTTTTCAAATCCCCTTAATTTTTTCCCATTTGAATTTCTGTTTAGCATAAGTTGTTTGCTAGGAATTTTTGAGTTTTCTTGGCCATGTGTAAAGGCTGCACATAATGATCAGGATATGGCGATCATTTAAAAAAAATCCAGTTTGGCAATATCATGTTTCTCGTTTGGTGTTTTTTGGATACTACCACTCATGTGTGTTGGGTGAATATTAGGCTTCAGCCAGCAACCAGTTAGCTTAGCATAAATTACAGCAGGAAACAGCTAGGCAAGCTTAGTCCAAAATTGACAACAATCTGCCTCCCAGCACTTTTAAAAGGAGACATTAATTAATATTATTAAAAAAGCTGCAATTTTTTTTCTTCTTTTGTCCATCCATACGTTCCAAGTTAATGGGTTAATATCCAAAACTGGCTATAACCACTAAATTTTTAAAAGTTTTAGACACATTTATTATTTTGTGGCATCTGAATGAAAACAGTCCCCGGAGTATTGATACAATTATTCTGCTAGGGAAAATATATTATATTATATTATATTATATTAGGCTACTACAATATTATTTGCCTGTATAAATAATAAGTAAATAATAAACATCAAGTAAAAGGTCCATGAAAGAGTCCAACTGGGTCCCATTCTGAAGATTAAAATCGTAAATTAACATAAAATGCAACAGACGTTTTTTTTTTTGTTTTCTGCATGTGTGTTTGCTCAGCTGTGTGGTCACGAAATAAGATGTAATACGATTTAATAATATTGAATTAAACTTCACTGTGGGGGAGTTAAGTTGTTCTGTTCTGTTCCCGCATTAGATAATCAGATTGAGCAAATAAAAACAAACCGAGCACGAAGGGGAGGAGTTTATTTTAACACACGTGAGAACTGGAGAGGACAAACTAAATACATATTGATTGATTTCCGATTCTGCACCTCAGTATCAATGTTGGCGACTACTAAAAATAAAATTAAAATTAAAAAAATAAATAATAAGATGTTCTAATAGGCATTAACGGACCCAAGGTGTGGCCATGGAGAGTAAACAAATCTATTTTGAGACATGTTTACTACTTAAAGCTACAGTGTGTAACTTCTGTCGCCCCCATGAGGAATTCTGAGTAATTACAACAACACTGTCGGCGCTTCTACATGAGGCAATCCTACACTGGCTTGAATGTAACCAAAATTCCTTTATGCATAAAAGTTAGGCACTATACCTTTAAACTTATGGCCAAGAGCGGTAAAGACTGCTGTGAAGATGGAAAGATATTGACACATTCTAAATTCTGTGATCAATAACTCATAAGCATCTGAACAAGATGTAGTTTGTGCACACATTTGAATTAAAACGTGAGAAAGAGATACATTTCGTGAGCTCAATGCAGTTAAAATTTGGCCTTAATATACTGCAGTTTTTTTTTCAAACTTTCTGTGGCCACTCTGGGGCTCCGTAACCAGAATTTCCAGGGTGAAAATAAAATGTCTTAAAAGGATCGAAAAAAGCTCAAACCTTTTTTAAAGATAATTTTTTGGCCTTTTACAGCTTTATTGTATAGTACAGAATTGAAACGGGGAGACAGAGAGAGAGAGAGGGGGGATGACCTGCAGTAAAAGATCCACGAGTCGGAGTCGAACCCGCGACCACTGCAACGAAGACCGCTGCTAATATGGTACGCGCTCTATCCACTACGCCACCGGAGCACCCCGAAAAAGTCGATACCTTTTAATGTATTTTGATCTGTGAAACTGCCCAGTTCGACTGTAAAAACAGCCTGTCAAACCCTAAACCCCATAACAGCTAAAGAGGGTCCCCTCGAGATCGGCCCGTCAGCTCACACAGACACACACACACACACACACAGACACACACACACACACACACACACACACACACACACACACACACACACACACACACACACACACACACACACACACACACACACACACACACACACACACACACACACACACACACACACACACACACACTTCACCTCTGTGTGTGAATGTCCCAATGCATCACCTCCAATATGTACTGTAATACGTCTAAACTGACATTAGTTTTGCAATGACCCCTTGCCCTCCCCCCCCCCTTCCCCGCCTAAAATTAAAAGCAAATTAGGTGTTTCGTTACAAATGACCCGCACATGGGAAAACGTATTCCAGGAATTATAATTGGAAAATTGTTGGACTTTTTAGCCTCAAGATAATGTTGGACATGTTTCAAACCTTTGTCCAGGAAAATACTAAATTGAAGAGAGAGAGAGAGAGAGAGAGAGAGAGAGAGAGAGAGAGAGAGAGAGAGAGAGAGAGAGAGAGAGAGAGAGAGAGAGAGAGAGAGAGAGAGAGAGAGAGAGAGAGAGAGAGAGAGAGAACACAGTTTATGATATTAAGTCTCTCTGTTGAATTCAGTGAACCATTGAAAGATTCACAATCTTCATCAGCAATCCCAGCTAAGTAACATATGCACAATTGAATGCGTATTTTAGTAAATGTATGATGAAAATAGCCTTATTCTATTCTATATGCATGATCCATGATGTGTGCGTGTGCGTGTGCGTGTGCGTGTGTGTGTGTGTCATGTGTGTGTGTGTGTGTGTGTGTGTGTGTGTGTGTGTGTGTCATGTGTGTGTGTGTGTCCTGCGGTAAATGGGTAAACCTAAACCTCATACGAGACCTTTTCATACCACACACATGTTATTGTAGCGCTGGTGAAACGTCATGGTTACTGATGGAGTGGCGTTACCCGTCAAACAGAGCCTCAGAATGTTGATTCTACGCATTACATCGCCGTCAAAAGATTGGCCTCTCTCCGCACGTCATTTAACGAGACGTGGGACGTTTAAGGACTCGCAGAAAAGTCAGACAGATTTAGACCACATGCTGCCGGCTGTCAGAAACATCACATCACTTCAACTCTGTCACAAACCTTAAAGCCTTCTGTAAGCCACAAAATCATTCTAATTATGTCATTTCGGGAGCGAGTTGCATGTTAGAAAGGAACTGAAAAGAGTTAGGTATATTTATCAGAACAAATTCAAGATGTATTGCTCCTTTAAAGGGGCACTGTGTAACATTTTAAGTAATTTATTAGCTAAAATCAATATCCTCATTCATAAATATGTCCTCATTGGTGTAAAAATCACCTCTGCCAATAATCTGAATTATCCTCCTGAGCGGGGAATTACAAATATTAATATTACATTTTGTACATTGAGCAGGCAGGTATCCATGTTTGGAATGTCATCAGGTGCATTGTTTAAAATTTAGAATTGCTCTTGTCCTTGAAGGCCACTTTAGCTTCTGTTATTATTCAAAAGGTGTCGGGGTTACCCAGGGAGCGTTGCCTTCTAGAACTTTCTAGAACTTTCTTGATGATGTCATATTACACAGTGCCCCTTTAAGTTTGATAAACCTTACAGAAATGTTGTTAGGTTGAGGTGGGCTATGCTTTGGTTCTTATTATAGCAATGATTATTTAGGTCTCTGCCGTGCCCGCACATGTACTTATATGTATTATCACTATGTGTTTTTATATTGTTTGTATGCTAAATAAAAAACTAAACCAAACCAGGACGAAGTGTGCAATACTACACAGTGGATGGGTTAGTTGTGAGCGCCTCATTGTTTTTAAGTTTCATGTGCAAATTAACACTGTGGATTCATCAGACATAAACTCTCACCTGTTTTCTCTCCCCGATCGCCCTTCTCCCCCTTGAACCCTCTCTCTCCTCTGTCACCTGAGGGAGAGAAGAAAAACAGAAAATAAACTGTGAACCATGCATACTTTACAGGGCAACACTATGAATCTGAACATGTAAAATACAACTCTTACCATAACAAATGTACAATCAACATGTCACATTGGGTACAAGCGTTGACATATGAAAAGGTGGATTCTGGATAATGCTTTTTGTATAAATCACTTTTTGTCAAAATCAGTGAATATCTCGTCATGTACTCTGTTTGCGCTGAAAAAGAGTATGCTGCCTATACACACCGTAGGCTATGTAAATGGGTATGCAAACAAAGGGGGCCACCTTGTTGTAGCTATAGCAACATGCCAGTTTACAGAGCCTAGGCTGAGTATTAACATTAACACATGATTTTTTTTAGTGCTCACTCACAGACAAAACATCTTCATCTAAATGTGTTCTACAGTGTCAAGCACATTACAGCACCAATACACACGCACGCACGCACGCACGCACGCACGCACGCACGCACGCACGCACGCACGCACGCACGCACGCACGCACGCACGCACGCACGCACGCACGCACGCACGCACGCACGCACGCACGCACGCACGCACGCACGCACGCACGCACGCACACACACACACACACACACACACACACACACACACACACACACACACACACACACACACACACACACACACAGTCATGACAGGCTGACATGTGTGTGCAATTTAAATCACACGGTTATTAAATCATAAAGCCTTTCCTCCACCTCACACCCATTTCCCTTTACTTTATATATAGTTCACACACAAAAAAATCCCCTAAAATAGTGGTCTATGTAATCTCGCCTTGTGATTTGGGCATAAAATGTAAAGTTAGGGGATCCCCGCCCTGCGTCTGGCGCTAAGTTTACCTCTAACAGCTGTGGTGACATGTTGTTTTTACTGCTGTGGAGTGGAGGGGGAATGGGGTCGAAAAAGGAGTTTAGATAAAGAAGTATTAAAAACATGTATTCTTTTAATGAAATAAAAGGTAGAAGTATTAGGGTGATTTTTTAGAGTATATTTAAAATTTGGAAATGTTGGAAAAGTTCAAGGTGCAGTATGTAACTTTAGGTGTGTCCGAGGACATATTTTAAGGTATAGTATACTCATAACTGAATGACTGTTTCACTATTGCTGTTTGTTTTATGAGGACATGATTATTTAATACTAAGAATTACATGTAGAGTAATATGTTTTGTAAACTACCCGCAGGCTTTGTAAATGTAAACAAATACCCCTGCCCTGAAATTACATATTGCACCTTTAATACAATGCTCAATAATAAAAAGTAAACATCCTGTCATTTGTGGTTCCTGCTTAACGCATCCCTCCAATCAGACTCTTGGATACGACTATTTTTTCATTTGTTTAATTTTCAAAATGACCAAAACCAACGAAGTAGGAGAGAGAGACAGAGAGAGAGAGAGAGAGAGACAGAGAGAGAGATAGAGAGTGTGTGAGAGAGAGAGACAGACAGAGAGAGACACACACAGAGAGAGAGATAGAGAGAAAGAGAGAGAGAGACAGAGAGGGAGAGAAGAGAAAGAGAGACAGAGAGGGAGAGAGAGGTAGAGACAGAGAGAGAGTCTGTTTCAAT
This sequence comes from Ammodytes marinus, assembly GCF_949987685.1. Taxonomy (NCBI): domain Eukaryota; kingdom Metazoa; phylum Chordata; class Actinopteri; order Uranoscopiformes; family Ammodytidae; genus Ammodytes; species Ammodytes marinus. The sequence goes on along the minus strand of NC_137223.1, from coordinate 23,429,113 downwards.
GCTATTTCTTCCTAATTTCTGAGCCGTGAGGTTAGAAAACCACAACGTCTGTTTTTACCATGAAACACTAAAAGAGGATCAGCTTGAGGTCGGCAACCGTCCCAGCTTTAATGTGACTGTTTTATTTCTCACATCTTAGACCACAGGGCAGGGGCACACACACACACACACACACACACACACACACACACACACACACACACACACACACACACACACACACACACACACACACACACACACACACACACACACACACACACACACACACACACACACACACACACACACACACACACACACACACACACACACACACACACACACACACACACACACACACACACACACACACAGCTGCCACCCTGTCCCACCTACCATGTGTAACTGTAAGTAACAGATACACACACACACACACTCACCCCCCCACCCCACCCCCCCCCCCCCCA
>NC_137223.1:23423664-23426164 GCF_949987685.1 Ammodytes marinus | reverse complement strand
GACCACTCCAAATGTTCAGTGTCTCTCGTTTTACTATTTATAGGCATATGGTTGAGTAGAATGAACATTTTGGTTTTATGATATAAACTACTGACAACATTTCTACCAAATTCCAAAACATTTTTCGTCATAAAGAGCATTTTCAGTATGTAGACATGAAGATTTAAGAAAAATACAGACTGGTCTCTTAATTTTTTCCGGAGCTGTGTATAAACAGTACATCGGCCCACTTATACTCTCAGACAGACATTGGCCTCTGTACAAAGGCATAAACATGTATAACCATGACACAAGTGGCATGAAGGCTTTGCTATGGGCCACTGCATACCTTTAAAATTGCTATAAGTATGATTTAGTTAGATTTTTTGTGATAGTTTTATGAATGAGGACTGGTTAAAAACACTAAAATGGACTTATTACTGGGTGTATGAGTAGATATTGAATGGGACATACTATTGATGGATCCCAATATCATATGTATTGAGATACAGCTCTTGGAGAACTGTCATTTCTAAAGCTATAGTGCGTAACTTCTCTCGCCCCCCATGAGGAATTCTGAGTAGTTACCACAACACTCTTGGTGCATCTACATGAGGTAAGCCTCCTGTGCCAGTGTCAAGGGGTGTGACACCAGTTTGTAAACGCTGCCATACTGAGAAATGGTAGAGAGATGGTAAATGGACTTGACTTATATAGCGCTTTCTAGCCGATTTTCTCAGCCCCAAAGCGCTTTACATATCTTACCACATTCACCCATTCATACACACACTCATACACCGATGGTAGAAGCTGCCATGCAAGGCGCTCTCTGAACCATCGGGAGCAATTTGGGGTTCAGTGTCTTGCTCAGGGACACTTCGACATGTGGCGGAGAGACGGGGGATCGAACCTCCGACCCTGCACTCCAGAGGCGATCGCCCTACCGACTTCGCCACTGCCGTATGTAACCAATATTCATTCATATGAAAAAGCTACGCACTATAGCTTTAAGAGTATATGATGCTCAGTAAATCATATTTATAGTAACACTGCTATATATTCTATAATGATTACATATGGTGAAATGTTGCATGGCATTGACACACTAAAGAAAACAGCAACAAATTTGATTAACACAGACAGACTGTTTCTCAGGAAAAAATAACAGTAAAACATCAATGGTCAGGCAATTACAGCTCAAATGGTCAAACATTAAAAGAAAACACTGCCACCTGTTAAGTGATGTGTGTGTGTGTGTGTGTGTGTGTGTGTGTGTGTGTGTGTGTGTGTGTGTGTGTGTGTGTGTGTGTGTGTGTGTGTGTGTGTGTTAGAAATTCCTGGAAAGGAATTTTCTACTCTAGCAATATAAAAGTCAACCTGTCATGCAGCCGTGTGTGAGAAGTTTCTCAGGTTTGAAATGTCTGAAATGATTTGAGCCGTGAACACACTGACAACATTCAGCTGCCAGTTGCACGAGCAGGTTTTCTTCAACGTGTGAGTGATAAACTGGTGGATGAGTGAGTAGGTGTGGGTTCAAGTTATGTTTTGCTTTTACTGATGTTTTGTTAGGTGTCCTTGGATGTCATGAAAGGTGCCAAGAAATAAAATGTATTAAATGTATTATTATTATTTAACTCCTGTGGCCCCATGAAGTAAACAGACACGTTGTTTTGTACATTCTGATTATTATGTTGTATGCTCTGCTATAATACATAATGTGTGCTGTGTATTCTTGTGTTTTTATATGAGCGTTCTTGGCCATGACCTCATTGGATCAAGTATATGATATAATATGAGTTTGGGTAAATATGTCATTTTAAAGATGTGTTACGTTTATGTGTTTGTGTGTATGGATAAGTGTGTTATGTTATATCTATATATGTGGAAACAAAGATTAACTGAAGTTAGAAAGCTTCCTGAAAAGTTACTGTTTCACTGTTGTTTACAGCAGCAGGGCCCACAGTTTGGTATGTTTGGGTGAATGTGTATGCACCTACAATGGCGGAGCAGGTAAAAATCCTTCCCAATGTCTGTTTTGATGGTTTTTATCATGTTTTATCACATGGATCTGAGATGATGCTAGATAACTTGCTGCTTGAAGACCGCAGTGCATTAATGTGGTGACGTAGGGACGAGCGAGGGGACTGCTAACTGCAGTCAGTGACAGGAAGTTAGCTAAAAGAACCATTCCGCTTACAGCACCTTTAAATTTGGTTTAAGGTGTCTCAAAATAAATTTATATTGATTTATGCTGAGAGAATATATGTTTTGTAAAATATCTGCAGGCTCTGTAAATGTAAACAAACCCTTTCCCTGAAACTGCTGTAGTGGAAAAATAGATTTGAAGAGCAATCAGTTTTAAAGGTTGGGGTCACTGATAAGACACGAAAACACCTATAAAAGGACTTGTTGTTGGGACCCGTGATGATGAGGCTATCTGGCTATTTTAAGAGTATTAGCATACCAAGGTTTGTGATATAAGCGAGCGTGAGCATGTACTAACAGCTTTGGGGGGAGCCCC
>NC_137223.1:23411164-23418664 GCF_949987685.1 Ammodytes marinus | reverse complement strand
TTGTTTACATGAAAAAGCACCGCAGGCCACCTTTAATTGGTGTGGCATCCCACTGCTTGCCATTGTTGATGTGATTTTCTTTTCTGTTCTATTTCCATTTTTTTGACTCGTATTTTTTACATGTTATTGTCTGAGATTGTCCTCAGGTGCCTTTTGCATGTGTGTCCGTCCTGGGAGAGGAATGGGGCTCTTCTTGAGGTTACTTTCATTTGAGTTTTTTGGGGAGTTTATTTTCCTTTTCCTATATCTTGGGTCTTATAGGAAAAGAGTTGCTGTATTTGAGATCCGTCCTATTGAACTACAACCATGCCCGAAATTATTCACACACACACACACACACACACACACACACACACACACACACACACACACACACACACACACACACACACACACACACACACACACACACACACACACACACACACACACACACGTTTTTTCACTTGACTTTGAATTGGGTCTCTATATAAAAATGAATACATGTACATAGGATACTAGGTGAAGTAAGCATTACAATGTTATTAGGATATTTCTAGTCAATTATTTGTATTCAAGTCTTTCCTATGCCAGTGGTGGTGGTGGTAGTGGTGACGTGTGTGTGTGTGTGTGTGTGTGTGTGTGTGTGTGCGTGCGTGCGTGCGTGCGTGCGTGTGTGTGTGTGTGTGTGTGTGTGTGTGTGTGTAGTTTCCTTTTCCGACATCTTGGGTCTTACAGGACAAAGAGTTCTGCGATATAGATTGAAAAGCTACTTGAGGCAAACTTAAGATTTGTGATATAAACTTTGGTTGCGTTCCGAATCGCATACTTTCTACAATATAGTATGTAGAAAAAAATATTTAGGATGTCCCGATTCTTGTGGCCAGATTTAGGATGGTTAGAAGTACCCGGATGTCCTACTTCCTCCGGCCAAGATTGTTAGTGTTGAAAACTGCATCCTATTTGGGCGATTCTGACCCACAATCCAGTGCGCACGTGAAGTGACGTCACATCGACGAAGCCTCCGTATGAAAACAAACAGGGATGCGACGGATATAAAAGCAAGAGGCAAGATCAAGGCGCAATGTTACGATGAAATAAAAGAGTAAAAGTATGTCCCAATAGTATGCCTACTGCATCCTAACTAGATTATTTTTATCGTCGGATGTAGTATGTAGAATAGAAAAAACAAAGAGTATGTGATTTGGAACGCAACCCAAATTAAAAAAAATCACTTGATTTGACTTTAGATCGAGTCTACTGTATATGAAAATGAATACACGTACATAAGATTCTAGGTCATGTGAAGTAAGAATATATGTTATACGTTTGTAGTCAACAAAATCATTAATTAAGTTTGCTATGTTTTTATGCCAACTATGAAGCAGACATTTTTTCCTCCTTCCTTTACATTTAGAATTCCTTTTTCTAAACTCTTTCCAGGAACTCTGGCAGTTGTGGTGGTAGTGTGTGTGTGTGTGTGTGTGTGTGTGTGTGTGTGTGTGTGTGTGTGTATAGGCCTATGTGCATGTGTGTGTGTGTTTAGGCCTATGTGCATATGTGTGTGTGTGTTTAGGCCTATGTGTGTGCATGTGTGTGAGGGAGCGCTGTATTCCATCGCCATGGGAATGTGTAGATGGATGATGACAGTGGGGTGATGATTCAAAGAGGTACCATGTTGGAAACGTTCCCACACACATCTGGTTTCATATCCCAGCCATTTGTATCTGTGTGTGTGTGTGTGTTTGGTGTGTATGTGTGTGTGTGTGTGCGGCGCGCGCGTGCGAGTATGTGTGTGCGTGTGTGTGTGACAGTCATTTGTATCTTACAGTATCTATGAGAAATAGCCATTGAAAGCCTATACTGAGAAACACTATTCTCTATGGTTTCATGTTTTTGTGGGTTTTGTTGAAATTACCTGCAAGACAAAGATAGATGGCTGGTCCCCTTGGCCCTGTCCAGTGTCCACACCCCCCAAATTAAAATAAATCGCCATCCAAAATGTGGGGGCCTCTTTGTTTCAAGTGCATATGGCTATTTGTCTTCTACATTCACTGTGTTAATAATGCAACTGAGTGTGATCACAACAGAAGAGCTTAATACACTGGCACAAGTCTGTTTTGTGTAAAAGGTAGCTAGATTTATTTTTTTATTTTTTTATTAACCTTTATTTTTCCAGGAATATTCTCATTGAGATTCAAAATCTCTTTTTCAAGAGAGTCCTGGCCAAGAAGGCAGCATAAAAACATAAAAGATTCACATAAAAAAACTAAATTTCACACTCAAAACAAGACACAAAACACTATAAAAAAATAAAATTAAAATTAAAGAATAACAGTGACATCTACTTCAACCTTTCATGACACTAAAATCTTAACGTTTTGCTTAGAAAAAGGCCTTTATCTCAAAATGTGGTGTTAAATAGGACATGTATGGGGGAGGTAAACCTATAACCTATTGGCTGGTAAAACCAAAAAAGGTGGAAGAAGCATACAAAAAACAAGGGAGTAAATCAGACATTATTTGACAGTGTGCTAGTGTGTCTCTGGTGTCACATTATTTATATTGAAAGTATGTGTGTGTGTGTGTGTGTGTGTGTGTGTGTGTGTGTGTGTGTATGTGTGTGTGTGTGTGTATGCGAGTGTGTGAGAAATAGATGTTTAATAGGTAAAAAATAGTGATATTACCTTTCTTACAAATTGACTTCCAAAACCATAATACAGTAACAATATACTTTATACTATAAAATGCAATGTTTTTTATGACAGGGGTAACGAATACTGGTGTTTGTCATTTGGTTGATTTGACCTAGTTCTTTACTGGGAGTTAGATGAGAAGGTTGATGGCACTCTTATTGTATATTTGGAAACAGTTATACTAACTTAACATGGGGAGCGGAAAAGCAAGGGAACAGCTACTTTCACTCTCTCCAAAGAAAACAAAAACCTGTCTTCAAGCTAAAATCCAAAACTCACAAATTAAAACGCTATATACTAGTGCCCGTGCCCTCACATACTCAAATACTGGATATTGAGTTTCGACAGTGGTGCACTCTCTTTCTTTTTGGCAGTTTTCTATAGAACGGCTGATCCAAAATACTTCACAATCGACAGTGGGCTCCCTTGGGCACTCAGTAGTGCACCTGCTTAGGTTGATAGTGCTAGCTTGTCTATTTCATGTGCCTATCCATGCCAGGGCTTGGATTTTGATATTACGGTAGGGCCGCACTCCATGTTTTAAATCTATCTGGCTTGAACAAGTTTTTTCAGTTTTTTTTTTTTGCAGAACCCTTGTCCCAAATAAACCCATACTTGGTAGTAGAGTGGATGAATGGCTGGCCAGTTATTCAAAGCACAGAGGGTTGACGAAGCCAGACCATTTCTTGGGCAGAATCAGTGACTTTTCGTTTAGTATTGGCGACAATGTGCGATCTCCTGTTGTTGTGACGCATTCATCTTAACCAATCACACCTCTTCGACATCTTCATATTTATCAAACAGACATTTTTACATTGGCCTTTAACAAAATACTTTGACACTCCTCCCTTGTTTTTTTCTTCATGTATCTTATATGTTATTTTGTATTGTGTCTTGTTCAGCACTTTGGTCAACTGATGTTATTTTGAAATGTGCTAGAAATACATTTAAATTTGACTTTAGGAGAATTTCAACTAACTCTCTTCTAGAAAAGCTAAAAGAGCATTTTTCGAAACCTAGAACTTCTGTGATTAATCATTTGGGAACAGCCCATAATTTGGACGGTCCATTCTTGCTCAATAATCCGACATATTTCCACCGCCGTGAAGTTAGTTTTAAATTGGGTATTCCACAGACATTCACCAGTGGTGTCTACTTACTTCATCCGCAATAGGCAGCAGGAGGACGGTTAGCACACCCACTTTTTCTGTACACAGAAAATAACCATCTCTCTTAAATATTGTTCACAAATCTGTCTGTGTTGTCGGGTTTTATTTTTGTGCATATAGAAAAAGTTTTAGATCTCTGAGTTAAACCTGCAGTGTGTAGAATTTTGGGTTCTATTTCCTAGCAGATTTTGTAGAAAATAATTATAATATCCATAAGTACATTTAATTTAGTGCATAATAGCTGATTTTTTTTTTTTTTATAATTTTGTTTCCCCTTAGAAAGGGTCTCATATATATCCATATTTCTGCCATATTTGGACCAAGACCTAGTGCCGCCATCTTGAAAGTGTCATAGTTGGAATGTCATCAGGTGCATTGTTTAACATTTTGAATTGTTCTTGTCCTTGAAGGCCACTGTAGCTTCTGTTATTATTCGAAAGGGATGGGGTTACCCAGGGAGTGTTGCATTCTAGAACTTTGTAGAACTTTCTTGATGATGTCATATTACACACTGCACCTTTAAGGCCGTTTCAGACGGTAGGCGACATTCCGCTCGCGTTGTCGCCTGGCACCGCGGCTTTACTTTGCGCTCCCCGTGTGAAGTGACGGGCGGACGAGCGCGATTGTGATTTTTCAACCGCCGCGACAAAAAGATAAACAGTTCTCAACTTTTCCAACGGCTCCTACGAGCGCGCGCAAGCGTTCGACGAGCACGGAAGCGACAGTTCCACGGGAGTGCGCCCGCTTGTCGTGCCGCCTGACAGAACGCCGCGCCTTCTCTCTGCCCGCTCGCCTCTCCATTGAGAATGCATTGCCAGGGGCGACAAACGCGTTCCGTCTGAAACGGCCTTTAAGCACATGGGATCAAAAACCATAGTATTGCGTTTAAATGTTTGTTGAGTGTGTAGGTGATGAGCGGTGGTGTGTTTGAACTCACCTCTTTATACAAGGCAAGGGAAGTTTATTTCTATTGCACAATTCAGACACAAGGCCATTCAATCGTGCTTTACAGGGACATGTAATACATCAAGATTAAATACATAGAAGAGACATTAGAAAAGCGAAGGAAACATATGTGGTGGGCCTCTAACCCACTGTGTAAACCAAGCAGGATTTTAACATATTTGTAAACAGGACTCTTTATCCAAGATATTAACTGATGGCCGGTGGTGTGGTTTTACTATTTATAATGATAGAACGCCGGTTCAGTATGGGTGAAGTATTCCTTTAAAGGTGCAGTGTGTAATATGACATCATCAAGAAAGTTCTACAAAGTTCTAGAATGCATCGCTCCCTGGGTAACCCCAACCCTTTCGAATAATAACAGAAACCACAGTGGCCTTCAAGGACAAGAACAATTCTACATTTTAAACAATGCACTTATGACATTCCAACTATGACACTTTCAAGATGGCGGCACTAGGCCTTGGTCCAAAATATGCAGAAATATGGAGGTATATGAAACCCTTTCTAAGGGAAAAAATAATAATTCAAAAAGAAATGTTCAGCTATTATGCACTAAATTAAATGTACTTATGGATATTATAATTACTTTCTACAAAATCTGCTAGGAAATAAAACCCAAAATTCTACACACTGCAGGTTTAAGCAAATGAAAAATGGGAGAAAAAACGTTGTGGAAAAAAAAGTGTTGCGTTTAAATGTTTGTCCAGTGTAGATGGTGTGTTTGAACCCACCTCTCAGCCCGGTGAAGCCAGGCGCTCCGGCCGGCCCCAGAGGCCCAGTGTCGCCTTTCTCTCCCTTCGCTCCCGGAGGACCTAAAGACACAAACACAGACGTGATCAACATTGATGAGGTAATGCAGCAGTGATACTAAGCTAACAATGCTAAGGCTAATGCAGAATTTGCTGATGATAGTAGACAACTATTTCAGTACCAAGATTGTCCTGTACTTAATTTGAGAAAGTACTAAGAAAGTAGAAGATGTGTAGTATTCTTTTCAATAACAGAAAAATATATATGATGATACTTAAAGGGGGAGTTAGCGATTCTGGAGATTATTGCTTGTTGTCAAAATAACTTTTTTTGTCAAAATCAGTGAATATCTCCTCACAATCCGCTACCTTTCCGTAATGTGTGTGCGCTGAAAAGAACCCCAGTGTTAATACACAGCCTAGGCTCTTTAAAAGGGTATGTAAACAAAAAGACGTATAGCTAGCAAAATGACTGTTAACAGAGCCTAGGCTGTGTATTAACACTGGAATTTTTTTTTAATGCAGTATGGCGAGGTATCGGATCGTGAAGAGACATTCACTAATTTTGAACAAAAAACAAGCGTTCTCCACAATCACTGACGCCACCTTTAATTGCAGCACGTAATTCTATCCAACCGAAAAGTGAACAAAGACTTAGTGAAAATCCGGTTGAAGTTGCAGCAACGTAAGAACCTTGGTATTTAAATACTGGCTTCTTCTAACATGTAATGGGTTTCAATCTATTAACATGTCCATGAGAATAACTGCTGTTCTCAGACGCTTCCTGAAAAGGGAAAAGAGAAGCTACTACTTGGAAAACGGTTTGGAGTAAAGTAGAATAAAGTGGAGACACTCGATCCACACTGAGTGTCTTGTTTTACTAAAGCATGTTGGAACGCTTATCAGGAAAGGTGTTGCCAAAATCCAGGCCGGAAAGAATCACATAGATAAACAATTGAAAAGAGAACGGGGACATTTTTTTTTCTCAAAGAGCAACATGAAAGCATTTCATTTGGGCATGTTATGACTTTTATCAATGTCAATCAATTCTGAGGCATATGTGGAATTTTTAGTTAGTTCACACACACATTTGTACTTCTATCTTCGTGAAGTGCCATCATTGAGATAATGCATTCCCATAGCCCTCTACCCTGACCTTAACCTTCACAATTGAAGGCCTAACCCCAACTCTTACCCTTACACTAACCCGGACCCTAAAAATAAATCTCAAATTGGTCCTCACAAAGCTGGACTAACAACGCACGCACGCACGCACGCACGCACGCACGCACGCACGCACGCACGCACGCACGCACGCACGCACTGGGTTTTAAAACTGGTCCAAGTATTCAATCCAATAGTTTATTGTAGTTGGATAGAGAGAGAAAGAGAGAGAGACAGAGAGAGAGAGACAGAGAGAGAGACAGAGGGAGAAAGAGAGAGAGAGAGAAAGAGAGAAAGAGTGATAAAGAGAGAGCGAGAGAGAGAAAGACACAGAGTGAGAGAGAGAGAAAGAGAGAGAGAGAGTTAGAGAGAGAGAGACACACACGCAGACAGGGAGAGAAAGAGAGACACAGAGAGAGATACAGAGAGAGAGAGAGAGACAGAGAGAGAGAGAGAGAGAGGTTAGGACACAATGGAAACCACATGTTCACCAAGGTGGACCACAACACAGCTTGTGGGTTTGCTGCACACGTCCAGCTTCCAACTGTTCTTCGTTTGCAAGGTTCTGATGCAAAGAAGCTGCTGACCTACAAATGTGCCTCGAGCTGAAGACACACACACACACACACACACACACACACACACACACACACACACACACACACACACACACACACACACACACACACACACACACACACACACACACACACACACACACACACACACACACACACACACACACACACACACACACACACACACCAAACAAACAAT
>NC_137223.1:23386164-23401164 GCF_949987685.1 Ammodytes marinus | reverse complement strand
ACACACACACACACACACACACACTCACCCCCCCCCCCCCCCCACACACATACATTTAGATGCGTCTAAATTTAACCCACAATTGTTTCCAGGCTTTATGAAAGGGAACAGCATCCCACCCACATGTAAGGCAGACACAGAATCAGTTTGAGTTCCGATCAATCAGCCCGGGCCCTTCGTCCCCTGCCAGCATTACGTCATAGCATACCTATTCTGATTTTTAACAAGCTAGTGTGGAGTCATTTAGTGCCCTGCTGGCAACAACAGTGTGTGTGTGTGAGTGTGTGTGTGTGTGTGAGAGAGAGAGAGTGTGTGTTTGTGTGAGTGAGTGTGTGTGTGTGTGTGTCATACCACGTCGGCACTAATCAAATACGAACCGATTGGAGGAAGAACATTCGAGAAGTTGCTCAATTCCCCCCGGGGGCTTTGTAATGTGAAAAAACTCACGTTCTCATGCTAGTAACACACACACACACACACACACACACACACACACACACACACACACACACACACACACACACACACACACACACACACACACACACACACACACACACACACACACACACACACACACACACACACACACACACACACACACACACAAATGAATAATCACCTTCTCATGCTTGTAGGGTCACTTGCATTCAATCACAGTGTGAACATGTATTGGACCATACATGGCCCATTGTAAATGATCTGGTTCCCAACACCCCAAAGGAATTCATTAAACTAAGACCGAAAGTCTCACGTTCCCATAGGCCTTTCTGTGTTGTTCACATGGTTTTGATGTAGTTTTTCTAACTCGCTTTACATTTTACACAAGGCGCGGATGTCTTGTTTTGTAAATCTCACATTGTACATCCATGGAGTTCATTTTCTCTGTCCTGTATGTTTCCGTTTGCGGTTGTTTTGGACGCGTGCATGATACGGTTATCCATAAAGTCCCGTCTTGGTCGATTAAGTTCATGTTTTTTTTAGGTTTCAGTGATCAGGACAGGAGTCAGTGATATTGGATTGCTGTGTGTGCACTGAAAAAAAGACAGTGTTAATACACAGCCTAGGCTCTGTAAACAGGCATATTGCTAGGTATGGTGGGGACCCCCTTTGTTTACATACCCTTTGTTTTGTGCCTAGGCTGTGTATTAACACTGTCCTTTCTTTCCAGTGCACACACCGTACTAGCAGATCATGAGGAGATATTCACTGATTTTGTCAACAAGCGTTCTCCAGAATCACCGGCTCCACCTTCTACTCTGAATGCAATTATTCAAGAAAATTTTTTTTAATACATTTTTAATACATCAATTGTGTGTATTATCATGTTTACAGCTGCTTTATATGTTGATAAGTCATGGCGTGCACAAGTGTTTTAGGGTCAGACATGAAAATATACAGACAAAATCAAGAGACCAGTCTGGATTTTTCTTAAATCTTCATCTCTACATTACTTATTGAAAATGCTCTAAATGACAAGATTTTTATAGTGAATTTGGTAGAAATGTTGTCAGTAGTTTATATTATAAAGCCAAAATGTTCATTCTACTCAAACCTATGCCTATAAATAGTAAAACGAGAGACACTGAACATTTGGAGTGGTCTCTTCATTTTAAACCACAGTCTCCTGTTGCCGGCAGCCCTTCCTCTTACGTCTCTGCTTGAACGACTATATTCCTGCAACGTTTGAAACTGATCTGTTGCAGAATAAGCCCCAGAGCTTGTTGTGTAAAAAACCAGCTTTTTATTGAAAAATTGCACAAAGCCCCGATAACTCAGTGATAAATACATTGCATTACATTCCTCTTGCTGCCAAAGTGCTGACAGGTATGTAGCGTTGAAACTAAAACTCTCAACCACAGACATTTGGTTTCAGTGAGACGTTCTGAGAAGCTGAAAACAGAGAGAGAGATTTAAAAAGAAAACTTTCTATTTAAAGGGGGAGTGAGTGATTCTGGATATTGTTGTTGTCAAAATCACTTTTTTGGGTAAAAATCAGTGAATATCTCCTCATGATCTGCTACCTGTCAGTACTGTATAAGCACATGTACTCTGTTAACTGGTATGTAACAAACTGGGCCAACCGTATCTATCAACATGACCGTTTACAAAGCCTAGGCTGTGTATTAACACTGGACTTTTTTTCAGCACACACAGTGGGTAGAAGTAGCGAATCATGAGGAGATACAGTATTAACAGATTTTGTCAACATGCATTCTCCAGAATTGCTGACTCCACCTAGGGATACACCGATCCACTATTTTTAGCTCCGATCCGATTCCGATATCTGGGTTTTGGATATCGGCCGATACGATACTGTCCGATACAATATCCTAATTATTATAAAAAAAAATTGTTGGTGGTGAGGTTATGTGTAAGGTTAGGAATGCTTAAGCAATTCTAATTTAAAAGAGCAAGATATAGTATACACAAATGCATATAGGTTTATCTTAAAGCTGTAGTGTGTAATATGACATCATCAAGTAAGTTCTAGAAAGTTCTTGAATGCAACGCTCCCTGGGTAACCCCAACACTTTAGAATAATAACAGAAGCTACAGTGGCCTTCAAGGACAAGAACATTTCTACATTTTAAACAATGCACCTGATGATATTGCAACTATGACACTTCCAAAATGGCAGTGACAAGGCCTTGGTCCAAAGTATGGAGAAATATGGACATATATGAGACCCTTTCTAAGGAAAAAAAAAATATTATAAAAAAAAAATCATCTAATATGCACTAAATTAAACGTACTTATGGATATTATAATTATTTTCTACAAAATCTGCTAAGAAATAAAACCCAAAATTCTACACACTGCAGGTTTAAAGGCAGACTATGCAATATTTTAATGAAAATATCAATTATAGAGTCACACAAAAATAATCCTTCTCAATGATCACTTCTGCCCCACTAGAATATGTGGTGGTGTGTTTGTCTGAACAGTCTTCCGCTCTCTGGCTGTATTTTACATAGTAGAATTTGTCACAGTGCAGAAGCCTCTCCACTTCCTTGACTTGGGCTAGCTCACTGGCTAACAAACTGGTACTATATGTCTAACTAGAAAGTGGTGTCCTCTCTCTCCACCGAACGTCGGCGCATTCTTGCACAGGCTCGTTCGCTCTATCATAAAAAAATAAAAAAATAATAATATCGGAGCTGACAGTCCGATATCCGATATGCAGATTTCGGCCATATTGGACCCGATACCGATACTGTATCAGATCGGCCCCATCCCTAACTCCACCTTTAAGTCACTAGCAGAGAAACACATATGTGTTGCGTCTGTGTGTTGGGACATGGCTCTGGTTAGAGGGAGAAGACAGAACACAGGTCGACACGCTAACAAGCTAAAACCACAGCATGGCGACGCTTGTGGCACGGCTACTTTCTGAAAACACATGTCTGTGGCTCAGCATTACACTGGGCCCGTGGAACAACAGCTTTAGGTTATGATAGTTTTTAGATCAAAACATTTCTGTGGCCATAGTTTTCAGATTGTTTTTCAGCACACACACAGTACGGACAAGTAGATCATGAGGAGAAAATCACTGATTTTGCCTTAACTGACTTTGACAACAAGCATTCTCCAGAATCGCTGACTCCACTTTTAATAACGTCACATTGGAATATTGCTGTTGAAAATAAATAGTTCTATGTATACTGATGTCTTAAAAAAAACTCACCTTTTCAACCCAATTGAGCTCAGTTCAAACTTAGACATCTAGACGCTGTTTCACCTTCAAATCACCAACTCACCGCTGACTGGAAAGGAGCACTAAAGCTACTCACACAGACTCTTACAGGGGAAGTTACACAGGCACTTGGACATTTCAAGCCCAACCAGAGAGGCACTTGAGAAGTCCAAGTGCTTCTATGGTGTCACAGTTGGACCAAAATGAACCACAAAATTGTCCCCTTGCTTTGGGCCAAATCACTGTTAAAGTCGCTACGAGGAACTTTCAGTTTTTGTTAATTCTAGCACCCCCTCTGGACAACGGCGGTACAGTTTTTACTACACCAGCTCTTGTTCCTGCGTATACCCATGACAAAGGCATTAAGAAAAACTATATACAATAAAAATAGCATTCTTTGCACTGATGGCCTCGTTTTCTGTTACATGTAATTTATGGTCATCAGATAGAGGAATAAGACTGTTTCAGAAATATTTAAAAGTTCCTCATAGCACCTTTAACTTAAAAGAAATATGCCAATTTTGTGGTCAGAGCAGCAAACTGAGCGTACATTAGTTTGTATGATCTGACCTTCTAGTATGGTGACGTTCTTGAGGGCCATATACTTACATTTTCACAGTGTGTTACAAAGCCTAACAATTAGGCAAGAAAAACAACCAACCAACATATAACAAAACACAACCAGATAATGTGAAGAACAAGGACAGTAAACAAATAAAACATGAATAAAAGGTATCTGATCTTTGTGGCGCAGTGGGTAATTTTTGTGTGTGTTATTTATATGCATTTAATTGTACAGTATCAAGAGGGATATTGCACAGTAAATTTTGAAGTGTTAAAACAACACTAAAAGAGTTCAATTTAACACCATTTCCGAGTGTATTTGGTCCCACTCAGAATTGGAGTTAAATTAACTCTCTTCAAAGTGTTACAATTTTAGAGTTAAATTAACTCAAAATAGAGTTAAAAATACACTGTATAGTGTTATTTAAAGCCTTATAGAGTACTTTCTACACCCCGTCTTTTAACTACCGAAATTGACACCAACACTAGGAGGCATTCTACTCCAGCTGTTGTTATATTAACTCAGATAGAGTTAATGGAGTTTGACACTGCATATTTAACACTGGGGAATTTACTGTGTGGATACATTTCACTGTTGATTTTGTAATATTTTATTATGTAAATAAATAAAAAGAAGTTTAAAAAAAATAAACAAATATTTTTAATCTGACCTTCTAGTATGGTGACGTTCTTGAGGGCCATGCTGTGCTCCCAGTCCTTCAGACGCAGATCTTCAGTGATGGTGTTGAGTATCTCCATCTCGTTCCTGAGCTGAGCCTCGGTGTGGACGTGAGTCACCCACAGACTGCTGGTGTCCTCTGTGATGTTACTGATCTGGATCTGAGCACAAGAAATAATATATAGTAGAGTCAAGTTGAAGTTTATTTAAATAGCACATTAAAAACAACCTCAGCTGACCAAAGTGCTGTACAGGCTCAAAACACAATACAAAACAACATATAAGCTGACAATGAAAATAAAAACACATTTAAAAACACATATAAATAGGAGCATAACAATGTACTGCACTGTGTAACATTTTACTTTGTGCATCCTAATTCTTTTTCAGAAGTAGATTTAAAGTTGCTACGAGGAAATTTCAGTTGTTGTTGATTCTAGCGCTTCCTTTGGACAAAAGCGGTAGTGTTTTCACGACATCAGTGCCTTCCTCAAGATCTTGAACTGCAAGACGATGATGAATCAAAGTACATTTTTATTTAGTACTGCTTCGGGAAACACAGTATGCTCCGGTCTAACTGCCTTAAATCGTTTTTTTTCACAGGGATTTGGACCTGAGCAAAGGCATAAATAACAACTATATAAAAATACTATTCTTTTTGCTGATGGTCTCGTTTGCTGTTACATGTACTAAATGATCATCAGAGGAAAAATTAGACTGTTTCAGAAATAATTAAAAGTTCCTCATAGCACCTTTATCGTGTAGGTAATTTAGTATGAGACGTTATGAACCTGTAGGTCTTGTATCTTCAGGTGATGGACGCTGATGTCGTTGCTGAAGGTGTGATTGACAGCTCCCACCGTCCAGTTCACATCGTCCAGTTTCTCTCTCAGTTTGCTCACCTGTCCCGAGGTCTCCCTGGAACAGAAAACACAACTTTATTAATTTACTTAGTGTTACATTTTTTAAATATATTTTTGAAAGATAATTTTTGGGCATTTTTACTTTATTTTTTGGAGAGACAGAAGTGAAATGGGGCAGAGGGGGGAATGACATGCAGAGAACGACCCGGGCTGGATTCTAACCCGGGTCTGCTGTGAAGAGGACTGAGACTCATGTGTATTTCACAACGAGCACCCCCATGATATTTTTACAGTATTTTCACCTTTATTTGACAGTTGAAGAGTTGACAGAGTGGAAATGGACAGAGAGAGAGAGAGAGAGATAGAGAGAGAGAGAGGTGAGAGCGAGAGAGAGGGAGGGAGAGAGAGGTGAGAGAGACAGGGAGAGAGTGACAGAGAGAGAGAGAGAGAGAGAGAGAGAGAGGGAGAGAGTGACAGAGAGAGAGAGAGAGACAGGGAGAGAGTGACATAGAGAGAGAGAGAGAGAGAGAGAGAGAGAGAGAGAGACAGAGAGACAGAGAGAGAGAGAGAGAGAGAGAGAGAGAGAGAGAGAGAGAGAGAGAGAGGTGATAGAGAGAGGGGTATGACATGCAATGAACTAACCCAGGTCTGCTGTGACAAGGACTGAGCAGGAATGGTACAAGTTCTACCCACTACACCACGGGAGAACCCCAAGCCCCCCCCCCCCCCACCCCACACACACACACACAATCTAATATTTTGAAAAAGCCCAATATGAACCTTAGCAGGACGTCCTGTTCTCGTAGCCATGTGGATGCGCGGGACACCTCCACGTTTAACCCCGTCAGGTTCCTGCTGGCGGAGCTGCTCAGATGGGACAGTCTGTCGTCCAGCTGCACCAGGTAACCCTCCGACTGCAGGGAGTGAGACTGGATACTCCTCAGCTCCAACTCCAGGCTCTGGGGGTGGGTGGAAGGACAAAGACATGTTAGTTTTAATTGTTTTCCTGTTTAAAAAGGTGCTTTGAGGAACTTTTAAATATTTCTGAAACAGTCTCATTTTCCCTCTGATGATCATAAATGACATGTAACAGCAAACAAGACCATCAGTGCAAAGAATACTATTTTTATTTAGTCTTTCTTAATGCCTTTGTCATGGGTATATGCTCACCCAGGAACTACAGCTGGCGGAGTAAAAACACTAGGCTGCACGAGTGAACACAAACTTTAAGCCCTTAACACCCTTAAGGTTTTTTTTGCTGGGAGTTCTTCCCTCAGTCAAGCTAAGGGTCTAAGGGCAGAGGGTGTCATAATGTGTAACTTTTATCAAAGTCTTGTGTTGTCATACTTTGATGAAGACCTCGAGCCTCTGCAGCCAGTCGCTGTGGTTCTGAAAGAGGTTCTCTAGTTTCCAGATGTTCTCCAGTAGATCAGCCTGAGCGGAGGCTTCGCTCTGCTGCTGCTGCCGAGACCCTGCGGACCCCCGGGACGCATTCTGCATCAAGACCTCCTGACCCGCGGAGGAGACCTGGGACCTAGACACTGGGGGAGGGAGGAGGGGGGGGGGGGAAATAATCATTATCAATTATCATCATAAAATCATTATGAGTCATCAGGCCATACCCTTGAGATTTTGCTCAACAACCAGACACTGAGAAACTGTTTCCCCCCGTCTGTCATGGTAAAACTCATGATGACTTGTTTCATGAGTTTGTGGAAAAATAATCTTTTTAAAATTAATCAGATTATTTTATTTTTTTAACTTTTTATGTTGATTTTTCAAAATAAAACAGATTTTTTTCCTAACTGGCAGTCAGACTTGTAGTCACATATAGGGGAGGTGGTAGGATAGAGAGTGGGGATGGTACAGGTGTATGTGCCTTGTATGTTTGTTTTTAACATGTGCTTGTATGTTTTTTAATGTGGCTATGTTTCATATGTGTATTTTTATGATTGTTTAAAAGCCCCTCTAGGGAGACAGGCATTGGAAAAAAGCAGTAGCTATCAATGCTGGGATGCTTTACATTGGAGATATGTTGTTCAAGTGTCAACATATGTGTTAACATCTGTCCCCTATATATGAAATAAAAATAAAATTAAAAAAACTAAAACTATAGAGTGAGATTTGTTACGGGGGTTGAATCACCGATCCCTCGTTGACGTCAAAGTCCCCTAAATCGAATTTCGATCTTGATCAATCACTTCACTGTCAGCGTGGACCGAGCCAGCACGTTAATACACAGCAGATGGTGATATTCAGTCACCTGCACTTTGCTTGGGTCGTCTATTTTCTTCCAAATGTAATGTTGTGTCAGATAAAGACCTTAATATTTTTATGAGTTCGAACCCTGTTTCCACAGTTGGCGCACTGTGAGTTTCTTAGTATTCGGTGTGTGTGTGTGTGTGTGTGTGTGTGCGTGTGTGTGTGTGTGTGTGTGTGTGTGTGCACGGTCGGACGCAGTGGAAATTCTGTCTGCATGTTGACTGATGTTGAAGTTGGCCTTTCCTTGTTACTGTCAGTCCAATACTCGCAGGGGAGAAAGTATTAACCCGGATTGTTTGAAAAGTAAAAAGATATGACGTAAATATTCCTGGAAAGCAAACCCAGTGCTTTTCACGCAAGACACTGTAAGAACTAGACGTATTGAACTTTTTTTTGTAAAGATTAATTTTTGGCAATTTCAAGCTTTATTTGATAGTACAGAGTTGAAATGGGGAGACAGAGAGAAAGAGAGAGAGGGGGAATGACCTGCAGTAAAGGTCCACAGGTCGGATTTGAACCCGCAACCACTGCAACGAAGGCCAGAGCCAAAATAGTACACTATCAACTACGCCACCGGAGCAGCCCGTTTTTTTTTTAACCTTTATTTCTACAGGTATATCCCATTGAGTCCGAAGACTCTTTTGCAAGGGAGACCTGTTTTCCTTTCCCACGTTACCATTCACACACACATTCTTACACCGATAGCAGCAGGCTAACTAACGACATTCACACGAGGCAAGGTGGGTGAAGTGTCTTGCCCAAGGACACAACAACTATGACACAAGTGGCAGGGCGGGGATCGAACCTCCAACCCTTTGATCATCAGCCGACCCGCTCTACTAACTGAGCCACAGTCGCCCCATGTGCCTTTTAAGCAGTTCCCCCAAAAAGTAATTTGAAAATGATCAAACATTCACCAAAGACATAGCATTTCAGCTCAGCATTTCAGGAAATAGATCATTTCCTTAATTTCAGGGCATTCGTGCCTTTTGTTTCCAGCCAGTTGGACTAATATTGTAACTTGTTATTTCGTTGAACGGCCCCATAAATCACTCCAACGCCTACAGCTTGTAAAAAAATATTGTTGCCAGGGAAACTCACGAGAACTACAACTTAATTTCTGGCTTTGTTGCACTGGTTACCTGTGGCCTTCAAAATGTGTCCTTGTTTCTTGCTACATTGCTGACCTCGTAATAATAATAATTTAATAATGTATTCGATTTATATAGCGTTTTTCTCGGTTGTTTTACAGTGTGTAATATCGAGGGTATTCAGCAGCATCCAGTGGTGGGATTCTACATGTCAGCGCTCCCTTGTTAAAGCTGCAGTGTGTAGAATTTTGGGTTTTATTTCCTAGCAGATTTTGTTGAAAGTAATTATAATATCCAGAAGTACATTTAATTTAGTGCATAATAGCTGAAAAAAATGTTTTCATTATTTTTTTTTCCCTTAGAAAGGGTCTCATATGTCCATATTTCTGCATATTTTGGACCAAGGCCTAGTGCCGCCATCTTGAAAGTGTCATAGTTGGAATGTCATCAGGTGCATTGTTTAAAATTTAGAATTGTTCTTGTCCTTGAAGGCCACTGAAGCTTCTGTTATTATTCGAAAGGGTTGGGGTTACCCAGGGAGCGTCGCATTCTAGAACTTTGTAGAACTTTCTTGATGATGTCATATTACACACTGCACCTTTAACTTGTAAACACGCACAAAGTAAATGCATGAATTCAAACCAACAGGGACAATATGTTCTCCTTGAAAGGTTTGTGGGAACAACACGATCTGAACTACAAACGCAGACACACACACACACACACACGCACGCACGCACGCACGCACGCACGCACGCACACACACACCGTGCCTAATGAGAAAAAGCTTCTCGGTCTCATGTTATGTCGAGGGGCATGTTGCGCTGGTAACGGGCCGACTGATATTTTGAAACCGGAATCCTTGGGCGTTCTAGAACATGACGACATTCTGTCTCTGCAGGGACCGATGTTATGTGTGCAGAGTGAAATGAAAGCTCACATGGAAGAAGAAAGGATTTAGCCGGGAAGTGGCAGGAAGCAGATAATTCCCCTCAACACATGAGGAGTTGACACGCTGAAGCCGCTAAGAGCCTACACACACACACACACACACACACACACACACACACACAATCTGCATGTTTTTCTTTCCACATATATCAAAGACAGTGTAAGAGTGTTCCTGTGTGTCAGTGTGTGTGTGTGTGTGTGTGTGTGTGTGTGTGTGTGTGTGTGTGTGCTTGTACATGCAACTTTGTGAGGACTAGTTTTAGCTTTTAAGAGTGAGTGAGGACATTTTGCCAGGAGGTTCTCACTTCTTCAAAGGGCTGTTTGAGGGTTAACACTAGGTTTTAAGGTTCAGGCATGAATTAGGTTTATGTTAGGGTAGGGGCTAAAGAATGCATTATGTCAATGAGTGTCCTCACAAAGATAGAAGTAAGAATGTGTGTGTGTGTGTGTGTGTGTGTGTGTGTGTGTGTGTGTGTGTGTGTGTGTGTGGTTTCACATCAAGGCCAAGAAACGTCAACATGACCTCAGAGGAAGAAAAGTGTTGCAAATTCACACTGGCGCAAACGAACCGTCGAAATTCCCGATAATTATGTGTGTTAGCTTTAATGCTAATGACCTGAAAACCTAAATAAACTGAAATCTCTCCACTACACAGAGAGACGTAATTGCTAAATGATGGTCAGTTAGCCGACACACACACACACACACACACACACACACACACACACACACACACACACACACACACACACACACACACACACACACTTATCTGACCACTTCAGATGACGTAATCCCCGGCTCTTTGCTCGACAGGATTTGAAAACAACACACATGGGGGGAAAAGCCCAGAACTGTTATTGTGGCAGAAATGCAAAGCGTGGTTTACATAGTAGAAACGGTCCAATCATTTTACTACTTGGAGAGAATGAGTTAAAAAATGAATGGCGTACTAATATTTATTATTACATCAGGAGTACCAGCCATAACTAAAACTTTTTGTTACGGAAAAAAGTTAAACAATGTCCTTGTTTTGTCCAAATAGACTCAAGACTTTATTTACAATAAGTTAACTTCTTACTTTCAGTGTGTTGAAGTGACATTCAAAAAAAAAAAAAAAAAAATATATATATATATATATATATATATAGGGTTTGTTATGATATTGCATGAATCAAATATTGAAGATCATATCCTCGGATCAATAATCTTGAGAAATGTGTTCTCTAAACTAAAAATGTTATCAGTCATTATCGTTTTTTTTAAAATAAAATCATGTCTTGTCTTGTCTCAGCTCCTGAAAACATGACCATAATGATGTATGGTGGATCCTACTTATTAATGAATTTAACAGAAATCAATTTAAAACAAATAAAGTATCAGCGATTGATTGATTATTGTATTTGGCTTCAGTAACCCCAGTATGATAAACTTCCAAATGTTTTCCTGAAGTCTTGATGGAGCACATGGGCCACTGTTGCCTCAAATATGTCATAAAACCAAAGCACTTGACTTCTAACTAAGAGTGTTGCTAATAGGGAAAAGCCCCGAGGAGATTAGCAAGGGAAAGGAAGACAAATCCGTTGTTAATAAAGTGTGAACAATCCACAGTGGTGAAAAAAAATTAAAGTTTTGAGTTTTTTCACTCAAAGAAGTTCATTTTTGGGCAGCACAGAATCTTCCCAAAACAATGACGAAATAAAAACAATTATAAAACGGGTGGCTTAAATCCAGTGATCTGATTGGTTCCTAACTGTTGTATAATGGGCCTATACAACTGCTATGACGTCCAATCAGTTTGCAGAGTTCCATATATCATATAACACAAACTCCACTCCGCTTAGTGTAAATGTAATCCAAGAAATAGAGGAACTGAGGGCTGTGTTTTCTTGCTGTACACACACACACACACACACACACACACACACACACACACACACACACACACACACACACACACACACACACACACACACACACACACACACACACACACACACACACACACACACACACACACACACACACACACACACACACACACACACACACACACACAAAAGGTGCAGAATTACATTACTTAAACCACAGACAATTTGTTTGGCGGTTGTGGGTTCTCACAGTACACACATAGAGTATCTTTGAGTGAAGACATTCAAACTTATAATCATATCTTTGGCCAGAACACATTTGGACAGATTTTTTTAACCACTATTTTTGCCTAAAGGAATAATCAATTACCAACGGAAACCACTCTGTCCACTAATTGGTGTCTGTTAAACTTTCGCTCTGTTAACATGTGGTGGAGAGCTCTGCGTTTACAATCAACTGAACCAGTGAGGTCAGCTAATCTGCCCGGTAACTCAATGGATTGTTTTTTTTTTTTTTTAAGATAATTTTTTGGCATTTTCAAGCTTTATAAGCTATTACAGAGTTGAAATGGGGAGACAGAGAGAGAGAGAGAGAGAGAGAGGGGGGATGACCTGCAGTAAAGGTCCACGGGACGGATTTGAACCCGCGACCACTGCAATGAAGGGCCGAGCCAATATGGTACGCGCTCCATCCACTACGCCACCGGAGCGCCCGGTAACTCAATACATTTTAAAGATTTTTTTTTCTATTCACACTAGAGATGTGATAATGGATTGTATTGGCCAATTGAATAAGCTATAAACACTGTTGTAGTGAGGGCAACTTAAACCGAGAGAGAGGGGGGGATGACCTGCAGTAAAGGTCCACGGGACGGATTTGAACCCGCGACCTCTGCAACGAAGGCCGGAGCCAATATGGTACGCGCTCTATCCACTACACCACTATTGTTCTTGTTCATGTTGAAAATATGAAAAAAAACCAATGAATATATTGATATAAAAAATAATACCATATTGCGTTCTTAAAATATTAGGCACACAAGAGTTGACGTCCCAGTGACTTTTCCCCTCCAAATATAAGTTCATCCTTGAGTCAGTGTCGACATTTTTGCGAACTGTTTTTCACAAGAATGGCCCGACCAGAAAGCAAAACACATAACATAGTAACAAGGTAACTAGATTTCTTCATTCATTCATTCTCAATACCCTACACTGTTTATGTGTGTGTGTGTGTGTGTGTGTGTGTGTGTGTGTGTGTGTGTGTGTGTGTAGGTGTGTGTGTGTGTGTGTGTGTGTATGTGTAGGTGTGTAGGTGTGTGTGTGTGTGTGAATTAAGTGATCTCCCAGCAGTTTGCGGTCTTGACTAGTCATGAAATAAAACCCAATTTTGTCTGAGATTCGAGACAAGACAGAGTGAAAATCCAGCCCGTTCTAAGACGAAACCAACACCTTCAGAAATATGTCTCAAAAACCGTTACTACAGCACTGAAAACAATGACAAAGCAGTTCACAGGTCTCTATGTGTCTCAATGAGATTACCTGTATGAATATAAGGCAAGGCAAGTTTATTTATATAGCACAATTCAAACACAAGGCCACTCAAAGTGCTTTACAGGGGCAAGATTAAAATACATAAAACACATTAGAAGACATTTAAAAGCGAATGAAAAGAAGTAAAACATTTAAATAACATAAAAAGTACAGGTTAAAATGGAAACAGAAAAGTCTTCAGACTCGATTTAAAAGAACTGAGGGTTGCAGCAGACCTCAAGTTTTAAGTCAAATAATTGTTTTACTTTGAAATTTAACAAATATAACATGTTTCCAAATTATAAATTCAACGAGATGCGGAGTAACATGAGCATTTTTGTTTGTCATGTTTGTGCTCAAAGGCCAGAAAGGTGGGTAAAGATAGTTTGACATATTCAAGTTTATATACGAAAAGACAGACATGTGCCATACGTAAACTGAAGTGGGTTAAACCTGCAGTGTGTAGAATTTTGGGTTTTATTTCCTAGCAGATTTTGTAGAAAGTAATTCTAATATCCATAAGTACATTTAATTTAGTGCATAATAGCTGAAAAAAACATTTTGATTTTTTTTCCCCCTTAGAAAGGGTCTCATATATGTCTCATATATGTCCATATTTCACACACACACACACACACACACACACACACACACACACACACACACACACACACACACACACACACACACACACGTCTGTAGCATATTATGTAGGATGGGAAAGTCATCGTGTGTCTATTCCGTTCCCCCCCAATTATTTCCTCTTTATTACACACACACACACACACACACACACACACACACACACACACATGGCAGCGATATTCAAAACACATTAGGACTTAATTTACAGCTTCATGGTGTTTGAGTCCATCTGACAGGAACAGGACAGTCATGTATCAAATGCTGAGAGAGCAACAGCTGGCAAGCAGTGTGTCATTATGCATTTTTGGTTCATTCCTTTCACGGTCTGTCTGTCTGTCTGTCTGTCTGTCTGTCTGTCTGTCTGTCTGTCTGTCTGTCTGTCTGTCTGTCTGTCTGTCTGTCTGTCTGTCTCTCTTATATATAAGTTTGCAGTTGACAATATATGCAGCATTGCAAAAGCTTCCCCTATACTTGACATACAGTATATGACTATATTAGGACACAACATATGGGGCGAATACAGTATTGTGAAGTAAGGCTGCAACAGGAGTTTGTTTAAAATGTGAGTTTTTAAAATTCCACATAAAGTTTTCCAAGGCTGTGGACACTTTTTGAGTTGGGAAGCGGAGGGTCACCGGTTCAAGCCCAGCACGGACCAGACTTAAAATGTGGATTGGTAGTTAAAGAAGTGCCAGTCCACCTCTTTGGCAATGCAGAAGGGACCGCTGAACATGACTTTCACCCACTAACTACCGGTATATGCATTTTTTAAATACTTGCTTGCTAGTTTACTTTTCATCCTTATGCTTGGAGAAGAAGACAAAGTATCAACTGGGTACTGAATTAA
>NC_137223.1:23376164-23381164 GCF_949987685.1 Ammodytes marinus | reverse complement strand
AATGCTGTTTGTCTGTATGTATGAGGCATAAAGCAATAACCAGTCACCTTCAACTAGACATGAACTGCACCAACATCCTCATTGACTCATTGAGTAGAAGCCAGCGGCAGGAAAGAGGGAAGGAAACAGAGAAGAAAAGAGTCTCTTTGTGAACTGCAGACCTGAATGTCTTCCAACGGTAAAACAGAATGAAATGACAGAAAGGGAGCAACCTGCTTTCCTTTATAATGGACATCAAACGGCCGCCATTAGGGCCATTTATTGTTGGGATAACAACTTGATTGTTTGGCAAATAAGTTTGAAGCAGTAGTGCTAATTTGAGGCTACACGTTGGAGCCGTATACGTTAATTAATAAACATTCAGATTTATCTTATCTTATCTTATTACTTTTATAAATGCATATTAATGATTTACGGTCCTTCTACCGCTGTTTCACTCCCCGCCAACTTCTAAATGAAAATATCTGGCTCTTTTATTTTGAAATAATTCACAATTTTTTTTTAACCAGCTAGTTGCTAACATTGCACTAAACACTGAGCTGAAATATCCTTAAAAAAGTCCCATAAAGTGGAATGGTAGAGGCGGATTATAATTCTTGTTGCCTTGGACGACCCTATACTCCAATCAAGCGAGGACATATGATTTATAATATAGTTATTGTAACATATTGATTAAAGTGTTTTTTATTTATTCTCCTAAATGATCTTAAACTGATTTTATTCTCCAGCTGCAATCATTCTAAAATCCAGCTTGCAATCATTTTGGAAAACAGCTGGCACGGCGACATTATGTGTTTTGAATTTTTGCCCGGCACAATTTACAATTTCAACTCTAGAAACAATAAATGGAAGCATTCGAAAAAAAAAAGAAAAATTGTTATATTTTTTTTTCAACTGTTCACATCAAATAAACTGGGCAGCTAGCAGGAATGTTACAGTTCATTTATTAGTTATTGTGTTTCAGCTTCCTGCTAACAGTCCTGTATGTGTGTGTGTGTGTGTGTATGTGAGTGTGCGTGTATGTGTATGTGTGTGTGAGTGTGAGTGTGAGTGTGAGTGAATGTGTGTGTGTGTGTGTGTGTGTGTGTGTGTGTTTTGGATCTGAAACAGCTTTGCAATCAGCCACTACAATAAAATCACTACAATAAAACAATCAGGCGAAAATACAGGACGCCACAATACACAAACAACTGCCCAGACACACACACACACACACACACACACACACACACACACACACACACACACACACACACACACACACACACACACACACACACACACACACACACACACACACACACACACACACACACACACACACACACACACACACACACACACACACACACACACACACACACACACACACACACACACACACACACACACACACACACACAGAGAGAGAAAGAATTTACTTTGATTGTCCAGTGGGGAATGTTTGTTTTTATTGTCGTTGTGGATTGGGAACCAGACGGACTCTAGATCCTTTAATTTGACGGGTCATCAGTTGGAAAACCAAGAATTTAGTCTATTGTTCTGTGTGTGTGTGTGTGTGTGTGTGTGTGTGTGTGTGTGTGTGTGTGCGTGCGTGTGTGCGTGTGTGTGTGAAACCAGAAGTAGACGCTTGACAATACTTATGCAATACTAATGCAATAATAGCGACAGGCCCATGAAAAAAAAACTAGCCTAAACCAGAAGTTTATCCTCTTCAGAAAAGAGAAAGGCTGTGTTTGAAAAGCCATACTAACGTCCTCCCTCCTTTATTTCTCGCCTACACAAACTCGCATACTCAACCACAACATACTCAAATTGACGTCAAAATTAGTATGAGTAGGACGTTAGTAGGGCTTTTCGAACATGGCAAAAGACACCAAGGAAGGTGTGATAGTAAGAGGACAGTTTTGGTGGGAGATATCTCTGTCTCAATCTTGGTAAACCACTACTGTCCAATATAATCATGTATCAAAATCAATTCGAAAGGGATGTTTTACTGTTAAAAGTTATTCCTTTGCAATATGGCTGCCTCCATCTAGAGAAAACTGTCAATTACATTTTTTAAATACTCTAATACTTTTTTCTCCAAAACACACAACTGAAAAAGTGAACACACAAACAAAAGACTAAATTAAATAAACAACCAAGGGGGCGCCCTTAGCTCAGTTGGTAGGGCGTCCCCCCCGCGGTCGTTCTCTGCATGTCACTCCCCTCTCTGCCCCATTTCAACTCTGTCTCTACACTATCAATAAAGCATGAACATGCCAAAAAAAATACCATAAAATAAACAACCAACATGGCGTACTCTACTTAACAGGTTTCTATGGACGACTAAACCTTTTTTGTCTGATATACGGAACAAGAGAAACCGTATGTTTGGCACAGGACCGTGAACCAATGCACGCACGCACGCACGCACGCACGCACGCACGCACGCACGCACGCACGCACGCACGCACGCACGCACGCACGCACGCACGCACGCACGCACGCACGCACGCACGCACGCACGCACGCACGCACGCACGCACGCACGCACGCACGCACGCACGCACACACACACACACACACACACACACACACACACACACACACACACACACACACACACACACACACACACACACACACACACACACACACACACACACACACACACACACCTGCATGCAACCAACATATACAACATCTAGCTGCCATCATATCTAGCTGCCATCACATATACTGTATAGCTGCCATCATGGGCTAAGTTCTAGTTTAAATATATATTCTAAACAGAGCTGTTGAATTCTACTATATAAATATACTGGGTCGAAAGTTTCAACAGGAAATGTAATTGATCTGCTTCTCTTGTGTGTGTTTCTGTGTGTGTGTGTGTGTGTGTGTGTGTGTGTGTGTGTGTGTGTGTGTGTGTGTGTGTGTGTGTGTTATTGTGTGTGTGTGTGTGTGTGTGTGTGTGTGTGTGGGGGGGGGGGTAGGGGTGGGGGGGTCAGCCGGCTGTAACTGGGCTGCAGGAATGTCCAAATGAAGTGACAGCGGTGGCGGCGGCGCTGTTTGTTTGATTTCTTAAGCGTGGACCCTGTCTGATGTGGAGGAGATCAAAGCGAGGCTCTGTGTGTGTGTGTGTGTGTGTGTGTGTGTGTGTGTGTGTGTGTGTGTGTGTGTGTGTGTGTGTTACGCGCTCCCACCCTTTTGCCTCCTCAGTTCTCTCTCTCTCAGGTGCCTTGATTAAAGGGGGAGCAGCTGATCCTTAAAGGCGTGGCCCGGGCGGCTGGCTCGGCCTCTCACTCACGGCGGACTGCTCGGCTGCTGACCTGCTGCGTTCTCCTGTTGTTATTTTTAGTTATATTATTTAGTAAAGGGGGGGGGGGCTGTTGGTTTAGTGTTTTCTTTATCTCCGTTAGTTAGAGGGGTCGGGGCCTTAGGTAGAGGGAGGGAGGTCCTGGGCCCAAGTGGTCAAACTGTGGCTGCTCTCAGGCTTCCTCCACGTTATTAAGCGCTAACCTTGGTCGTTTGTCTGTTTTTTTTCAATGGTTATCGGCCGATAAACGAGCCTCGTATGGTCGGCCCGTAACAGTGTGTGTGTGTGTGTGTGTGTATGTCTGTGTGTGTGTGTATGTATGTCTGTGTTTTTGTGTGTGTGTGTGTGTGCAATAGTTAAAACAGAAAAATAACCTTACATCTTCGTAAACGCATAAATCAATCTGATTGAACTTTCTGTACCGATAAATTGAAAAAAATCAAGGTAGAATGATAATTTTTCATTTATAAGTTAAAATCCCAATACATAAACAGTATGGGAACCACTCAAATACAGTGAGAGCCTATATGTAAGTCTATATGTAAGTTATACTTTTTAGTGCCTGACCCTTTAACCTACAGAGATTTTGATGGACTGACTTTGTATCCTTGTAAGAGAAGCCTTAGTTATAGTCTGCTGTGAAATTTTTATCACCCATCTTAACTGGTGTGTGTGTGTGTGTGTGTGTGTGTGTGTGTGTGTGTGTGTGTGTGTGTGTGTGTGTGTGTGTGTGAAGAACAGCAGCCATAAAGTAAACCCTAACATGTACGCAAACAGAGCAGTAAAAATGTTAACATTTCACGGGGGATTTAAGCCATGTAAGCTAACACCATTTTTCAAACAGGCAAAAATCCACTTTTAGTCAAAAATAATCAAGTAAAAGTAGGAAAAAGTGAGAAAAATGATGACAACAGTAACAAAAAATACCAATAAAAATGTCTCCTGGTTAGTTTTTTGACGAGATATATCCCAATAGTGCAATATTTCAATGAGTTGGTCCCACTTTTGTTTGCAATCAATCTTTTGGGCATGCAGGTAATGCTTGTGTGTGTGTGTGTGTGTGTGTGTGTGTGTGTGTGTGTGTGTGTGTGTGTGCGTGCGCCTGTGTGTGTGTGTGTGTGTGCCAAGAAAAAGGCAGTGAAGAAGAATGAACGCTCACAAAACAATGGAGGTGTTTTATATTTTTAATTTGCTTTTCAAATGTTTTATAAGAAAGGAAACGGCTCAACATATTTATCAGGCCTCGAGGATACACAAAGGATAATAATGCATATTTCATGTGAGTGCACAATGGTAGATTCCAGTATTGTGAGTTTACTGCCAGAATAGTTGGATATCATATGTGTGTGTGTGTGTGTGTGTGTGTGTGTGTGTGTGTGTGTGTGTGTGTATGTGTGTGTGTGTGTGTTTGTGTGTGTACAACAGCCTCTTTGTAATCTGTTGTTGTTTAATTAAGTTGCTAGTAAAACATTTAGAGGACTAATTCAGGCGCCTGCTATCATGCTGAGACATAAACCCATCTCTCCTTCACACACACACACACACACACACACACACACACACACACACACACACACACACACACACACACACACACACACACACACACACACACACACACACACACACACACACACACACACACACACACACACACACACACACACACACACACACACACACAAACCCACAAACCCCC
>NC_137223.1:23350270-23375964 GCF_949987685.1 Ammodytes marinus | reverse complement strand
ACACACACACACACACACACACACACACACACACACACACACACACACACACACACACACACACACACACACACACACACACACACACTCCTCTACCTGCCAGACAGAGTCCGAAGATGGTGAGCAGCACCAGTATGTAGAGGGACACGATGGCGTACTTGATGGCAGAGAGAGAGTTCAGGTGACCGCAGCACTGCTCCTGTTTTCCTGCGACGCTTCACTGAACCTGACACACACACACACACACACACACACACACACACACACACACACACACACACACACACACACACACACACACACACACACACACACACACGCACACACACACACACACACACACACACACAAGGGGAAAGTTAGGACAGAGAGAAAGGAGTTTTAATTACAAAAGCAGGATTAAGGACTATTTAACCGCAAACTGTACATGCCCGGTTACTGAACACTGACTTACTGCCAAGGAGATCGATGCTTTGTGACTTTTTATTTTATTTTTATTTTTTATTGTGTTTTATGTCTTGTTTTAAGTGTGAAATTTTGTTTTTTTTAATGTGAATCTTTTATGTTTTTTATGCTGCCTCCTTCTTGGCCAGGACTCTCTTGGAAAAGAGATTTTGAATCTCAATGAGTATATTCCTGGAAAAATAAAGGTTAATAAAAAATAAATAAAGTTGCACTATACAGTATGTCACTTTGGGTGTGTCTCAGAAGTGTACATTTTCCTTTTCGGGGTCTTATCGCCATTGACAAAACAAAAATAAGTTGCCGACACAGTTCGAGATGATGTTCACAAAGAGTTTGAAAGAAACGATCACACAAATGTCAAACATCAAACACTTAGAGCATGTTGGAACAGAACGTGGATTTTATTGACTTAATGGACAATGACATTCTTCTTCTTCTATATGTTTATTTCGGTCCATCAAAGCACATCACATACGATCAATAAAAAAAAAAAAAAAAAAAATAATGGCCGAAAAGGTCTAGGCTGAAGCCGAGGCTTATTATGCCGACCCTTTTTTACAATAATAGTAATTCTCATTATTAACATTATTAACACCTTCATTTACCATTATTAATTATATATATATAAAAGAAAAATACATACACTGTATATATACTATATATATATATTTTTTTTTAACGTTTACAAATATATAACTCTGACATGAAGAGATGCACAAATATATTTGTTACAGAATTCATACACATGGATTCTGTTTTATAGATTAAAAACAAAAAGTAATCTACAAACACACGCACACACACACACACACACACACACACACACACACACACACACACACACACACACACACACACACACACACACACACACACACACACACACACACACACACACACACACACACACACACACACACACACACACACACACACACACACACACACACAAACACACACACACACACTTCCAACAATCATAAACATTGCTGTGTCTGTATAATCAAGACTGATTCTCCAACATCTGGTTCACCCTATGATATGTGTGAAGTGGCGACATGAATTATAACAATACTTGAGCTCCTCTGTGTGTGTGTGTGTGTGTGTGTGTGTGTGTGTGTGTGTGTGTGTGTGTGTGTGTGTGTGTGTGTGTGTGTGTGTGTGTGTTTTATAGCTTGGCAGGAGGCCCGGATTAGGATGTTGATGTTGAGGGAACATTCCCTCCAGGTCAAAAGGATGAAGAGATTTTAGAAGATTTTTCTGGAGTCAAATCGACCTCTTCCATCACTGGCGTAGGAATGTGATATCCAATAACTTATAAATATATATTCAGACGTCAGCTTGGGTTTGTTGTTTGCAAGTTATGATGCTCATATCAGTGAATATTTACCTATCCACTAGATATCTACGTATCTTATTGTGTGCGCTGAGAAAAAAAGTTTAGTGTTAATACACAGCCCAGGCTCTGTAAACTGGTATGTAAACAATGTTGGGCATTATAGCTTACAACAATTTATAGTTTTTTTTTTTCCAAGGACGCACACAGTACGGATAGGTAATGGATGGTGAGGAGATATTCACTGAGCTTTTCGCTGACTCCACCTTTAAATTAAGAGGACATGTCATATGAACAGACAGGTGTCTGTATTAGAATTGGCTTTTGCCAGTATGCATCATGTTTTGTTGGTGTGTGAGTGAGTGAGTGAGTGAGTGAGTGAGTGAGTGAGTGAGTGAGTGAGTAAATGAGTGAGTGAGTGAGTGAGTGAGTCTGTGAGTGAGTGAGTGAGTGAGTGAGTGAGTGAGTGAGTGTGTGTGTGTGTGAGATAAATATGACATCTGCTGCCATGTTATGAGTGTATAATGAGACTCTATCTCCCTGTGAACATAATGTGTTGGCTGGAGTTTGGCCTTTTCAAAAGATAAACAGCGAGACCTCCCAACAGCAGGATTTCATTTGGACCACAAGAATCTGTCAGTGGACACACTGGTGGGGCTGTGGCAGATGCGCGCGCACACACACACACACACACACACACACACACCCACACACACACACACAGTTCCCCTCTATGATGAAGAACACACACTCCCTCCAGCTAAAGACAAACACAGCTGGCTTAGATGTGTGTGTGTGTGTGTGTGTGTGTGTGTGTGTGTGTGTGTGTGTGTGTGTGTCACATGGATGGAATGTATAGAAACAGAATAATTGCACTCTAAGGTAGTAGTCTGCCCTCTCAAGTTAGAACCCCCGGTCTACATCAAAACACACATTTCACGGAAGAGACAAAACAACAAGGCATCATACAAACACAGTTATAAGAAGCAGACAGGAAGAATTAACCCACTATAGTGAAGCTTAGGGGGCGACTGTGGCTCAGGTGGTAGAGCGGGTCGGCCAATGATCAAAGGGTTGGCGGTTCGATCCCCGCCCTGCCTCTTGTGTCATGGTGGTTGTGTCCTTGGGCAAGACACTTCACCCACCTTGCCTCGTGTGAATGTCGAATATCGGTGTATGAATGTGTGTGTGAATGGTAACGTGGGAATGGGAACAGGTCTCCCTTGAAAAAGAGTCTCCGGTTTCAATGGGATTTACCTGTATAAATAAAACAAAAATAACATGCTTTCTTGGTTTTCTTATGTCTATTTATCCAGCCTGCCTGAGTGAAACGTTTTAAGACTTCAAACGGTTTAAATATCGTTCCAAGAGTAAGATAGGCAAATCGATCCAATACCACTTTAATGTTCCGTGCCTTGAGCGTGGAACTAGCTTAGCGCAAAACAACTTGAATGTGACTTATTATGTGCCAAGAAATAGCTTTTAACTTCCCTCCTTAAACCACAATGATTGCTTTTCTGTTCCTTTGTGAGCTGCCAGCCGAGACCACCTCATAGTCAGGCTTAACAACAAGAAAAACCAAGGAAATTATCTCTCTATCTATCTATCTATCTATCTATCTATCTATCTATCTATCTATCTATCTATTTTAACCTTTTATTTATACAGGTAAATCCCATTGAGACCGGAGACTATTTTGCAAGGGAGACCTGTCCCCATTTACACATTACCATTCATACACACATTCATACACCGATAGCAGGCTAACTATCGACATTCATGTCTTGCCCAAGGACACAACAACCATGACAAAGGTGGCAGGGCGGGAATCGAACCGCCAACCCCTTCGATCATTGGCCGACCCGCTCTACCACCTGAGCCACAGTCGCCCCAAATAACAATGGGTGGATATTACGATAAAGAAAACATACCTGACAAAAATAGTGTATCCTTTATATAAACAAAAGAGATCCTTCTACCGTCCCTGTCAAACAAATCAATGAATTGATTGATTGTTTTTGAATGTTGCAATGAGTTGGAGCTACGATAAAAACACAATGAAAAAAATATATATATAATAAAACATATATATAAAAATGCAAAAAAAAAACGCAGAAAATTAGAATAACATTATAAAAAAAAATTATTAAGAAAAAAAGAAAAAAAAAGGCAAATTTACTAATATGATTGTGGCTCAACAACAACACAGAAGACACTGCTTAAAGGCCTACTTCACCGGTTGGAATATGAAGGTGTATTGAACTTGGAGATCCTATGAAGTATAAATGTGCAAACATTTTTTTAAATCGGATCATCCTAGCCTGAGAAAAGGCAGAAAGAGTGTTTTATGGTCTCACTGTCTAACCCTTTGCACATTTATACTTCATAGCATCTCCGAGTTCAATACACCTTCATATTCCAACCGGTGAAGTAGGCCTTTAAAGAGTCTATAAAACCATCTGGATGCGGATTACACATGCCCAGATAATATCCTTCAGACCTTCCAGTTTAACTCTGTCAAACACATCATTGGATATTGATTGTTTTTGAATGTTGCAGTGATGATGCTTCTATGATGTCATTTCTGTTTTAGCTGTTGTTGTTATCTGACAGTTTCCACAGACACACAAAAAGGGGAATTTCACAAAAAAAGCCCCACATAAACCCAACTATATGAAATCATGTTTGGATCACACGCTCACATAAACACACACACACACACACACACACACACACACACACACACACACACACACACACACACACACGGCTGGGAGAATATATCTTCCACTAATTGAACAAGGCGTCGAAAATTGACTAGGATTTGGAAAAGTTGGAAGAGGAAGGCCTTTCTGTGTGTGTGTGTGTGTGTGTGTGTGTGTGTGTGTGTGTGTGTGTGTGTGTGTGTGTGTGTGTGTGTGTGTGTGTGTGTGTGTGTGTGTGTGTGTGTGTGTGTGTGTGTCCCCGATGTGTGGGGCCATTGTCCGCCTTCCATTAAAATGTCAACGAGATTCTCCAGTTAGTGTTCGCTTAAGACTTTCCCACCGAACTCCAAACTCGCAGAAACCTGAGACCAACACACGGGTCAAAAAGCTGGGGATGTGTTGCAGCTGCACCTGTGCACACACACACACACACACACACACACACACACACACACACACCACACACACATGCACGCAAGCAAGCACATGGGAGCACACACACACACACACACACACACACACATGCATGCAAGCAAGCCCATGGGAGCACACACACACAAACACACATGCACACACACGCAAGCACATACATGCACAAACACACATATGAACACACATGCAAGCACACACACGCACAAACACACATATGAACACACATGCACACACACACACAAGCAAATACATATTCAAGCACATGAGAGCACGCACGCACACACACACGCACACACACACACACACGCACATGCAAGTACACATGCCAGCACATGAGAACACATGCACACACACACACACACACACCCAGATGTTGCTCCTGGACATTCCTGGCTTTAGATAACCATAGTAAGAGCGAATGCCAAGTGGTGACAGCATTGCTTCTTTGTGCGTGTGTGTGTGTGTGTGTGTGTGTGTGTGTGTGTGTGTGTGTGTGTGTGTGTGCACTTGACTGAGTCTGTCAATGTCATTGTAAAAAAAAAAAAACGACAGCCTAACCTAAAAAAACCTATGTCCTTTTGATTGAAAAAAAACAAAACAAATAAACAACAGTCTAATCTATGTCGTTTTGATTATGAAAGAAAAAAAACAAAAAAAACGACAGCCTAACCTATGTCCGTGCGTTTTTTTGCAAAAAAAAGCGACAGTATAACCTATGTCGTTTTGAAAAAAAAAAAAAAAACGACAGTCTAGCCTATAAAAAAAAAAAAAACGACAGTGTACGTTTTTATTGGGCGTTTCTGTGTACACAAATAAGTGGATCCGTAGAAAGTCCCTTTCTGAAAATCAATCACAAAGAGCTGCTTCCAAGTATTGTCAGCCTTTTGTGCAGCAAGTTAGACGGTTGTTAAGGTTAAATAAAAACAGATACATAAATTGGTTGTTGAAAGTTGAAAGAAATCATATGAAGAAATCTAGAATTTTTCATAATTTTTCTGGGTGGATCAGTTATTTTTTATCTTATTAAAAATGGTGGGGATTATGTTGCTTATAATCTTTAGTTCTTCAATGCGTATATTACTAGAAAGTATTTAGAGCGTTCCATGTCATTAAGAAAACATAAAAAAAACTATATTATGCATTCAAAAAAAGCCTATGTTCAGCTCACGAATTTCGACACAAACTGTTAAAGTCACTCTCCCTCTTACCTTCATCACAGAGGTTGAGTTTGGACAGTTTGTGTCCATTGTATGCCTCTGAGTTTCTGTGTCTGATAGTATTTTAAAAAACTGTTCTTTTGGGGGTGAAAAAGCTATATTTTGGGTAAAAAAAGCCAAAAAAAAATCATCAAGCCCTATGTTTAGCTCAATGTTGTGAGCTTAAACTCCCTCTTACCAGTATGACTGTGTGTGAATGAATGGAACCTGGATCCCTGAAAAGTTGACCAGTTTAAAACGTTGCTGAAGACTCTTTTTTTTTTGCATTGGAGACTGACACTCCTACGTTTTTTCTTTTTCTTTTTCTCATGTATCTTATATGTTGTTTTGTATTGTATCTTTTCCATCGGCGGCAGTGGCGAAGTGGGAAGGGAGATCGCCTCTGGTGTGCAGGGTCGGAGGTTCGATCCCCCGTCTCCCCGCCACATGTCAAAGTGTCCCTGGGCAAGACACTGAACCCCGAATTGCTCCCGATAGTTAGCTTAGTTAGCTTAGCACCCTAGTGCGTGGTAGCTGCTGCTATCGGTGTATGAATGTGTGTGTGACTGGGTGAATGTGTACAAAAACAATGTAAAGCGCTTTGGGTCTGTGATAAACGGAGATATAGCGCTATACAAGTCCATTTACCATCACTTTGGTCAACTGATGTGTTGTATGTGCTGTAGAAATAATTTGACTTTACCTTCATCACAGAGGTTGAGTTTGGACAGGTTGTGTCCGTCGTAAGCCTCTTCGTACATGGACCCGCTCTCCCGCTCCTCGTAGGTGCTCAGGTACATGGCTTTGTTCTCCATCTCCTCCGACTGACGAGGAAACACACACACACACACACACACACACACACACACACACACACACACACGTTGAGAATTAACAGTTAGAGCCACCATCGTACGTTACAGATCGTACTGATCAAGGATCAAAAAGACCCACATGACAAATGCCACTTTTGGTTAGGAAATGCATTTAATCAGTGTGTGTGTGTGTGTGTGTGTGTGTGTGTGTGTGTGTGTGTGTGTGTGTGTGTGTGTGTGTGTGTGTGTGTGTGTGTGTGTGAGTGTAATTAAGTGTACATAGATTAGTTTTGACAAACAAAAGACTATTGAGCATATACATATTGACGCTTTCATATAAGTGGATGACAATGTATGTGCATGGGCTTGGGGCCAGTGTGTGTGTGTGTGTGTTCCTGTATGTGTGTGTGTGTCTGTACGGTTTGTGTGTGTGTGTGTGTGTGTGAGTGAGTTAGTTAGTGAGTGAGTATGTTCATGTGTGTGTGTGTGTGTGAGTATGTTCATGTTTGTGTATGTTCATGTGTTTGTCTGCAGGGTGTGTGTGTGTGTGCGTGTGTGCGTGTGTGTGTGTGTGTGCGTGTGTGTGTGTCTGTACGGTTTGTGTGTGTGTGTGTGTGTTTCCATTGGTGCCCTCTGGTGCTGTGAATCATGTGAATCGGTGGTGAGAGAGGAAATCCTTGTGGTGTGAGGGTTCTGACCAACTGCTATGTGATTTGTTTCCCGCGCCAACAACAGAATTGGACAGAAATCATGTTTCACACACACACACACACACACACACACACACACACACACACACACACACACACACACACACACACACACACACACACACACACACACACACACACACACACACACACACACACACACACACACACACACACACACACACACACACACACACACACACACACACACACACACACACACACACACACACACGTTTTTTGCCCCATTTCATCTGTCTGTTTGCCCTTTCAGCAGGATGTTTGGGCGGAAAACACAGAACGAAATGTGCATAAAACCTAACGGGAAAGGTCTTTCTTTGGGTGAGACAAAACAGATTCAACTTTTTTATAAGATTATTGTTTTGGCATTTTCAAGCTTTATTAGACATTAGTACAGAGTTGAAATAGGGAGACAAAGAGAGAGGAGGGGGGGATGACCTGCAGTAAAGGTCCACTGAACCCGAGACCACTGCATCGAAGGCCGGAGCCAATATGGTACGCGCTCTATCCACTACGCCACCGGAGCGCCCCCAAACTAATTCACATTTAAATGGTACCTTAATATTCAAAATGCATTGTTTCATATTTTTTTTCAACATTATTAAATGGGTCCCTGGATGTGACTAGAGACTACAAAGTATGATAAAAAACAACCGTACATTTCTTTTTCTCCACCTCTACATTTATAAAAACATGTGTTTAAAAACTCCAGTCAGATTTCTCTGCCCTTATGATGTCATACGGGGAGAAACCACACCCCCTTATAACTAACCTGACCTAGCACTATAACTCCACCTGTGATAAGATGGATAACACCCCTAGATCCCCCTGATTCTAACTCCCAAAACATTCAAATAACAGAACAAAACAATGGTGTACGGCCCGTGTACTCCAACTGGCAGCTAAATTCAAACCTGTAGATTCAGAGCCAATCAGAGCAGACTTGGGTTTTTGGAAGGTGGGGCTTAAAGAGACGGGGACTCTAAAACAGAGCATTTCAAACAGAGGCTGAAAAGACGAGATTCAGCAATGGAACTGTGAGAAA
Organism: Ammodytes marinus; assembly: GCF_949987685.1. Taxonomy (NCBI): domain Eukaryota; kingdom Metazoa; phylum Chordata; class Actinopteri; order Uranoscopiformes; family Ammodytidae; genus Ammodytes; species Ammodytes marinus. The sequence goes on along the minus strand of NC_137223.1, from coordinate 23,367,239 downwards.
CATAAAAGTGTTTTTCGTTGGACACTACGCCATGAAAATAGTGTAAAATAGAAACACAAATTAAAATTTTAGAACAGAAAATTAGCATCATTTGTTGCCTTTAAACATGAGCTACCCACGAGGAGTGTGTGTGTGTGTGTGTGTGTGTGTGTGTGTGTGTGTGTGTGTGTGTGTGTGTGTGTGTGTGTGTGTGTGTGTGTGTGTGTGTGTGTGTGTGTGTGTGTGTGAGTGAATCAGCACATACAGTCAAACTAGATTAAAATGCTCATTCCTCATTCGGACAAAAACTGCTCTGGCAATTCTCGCTAAACACGGAGCAGTGTTTGAACATCAGACCAGATGGAAAGAGTGACTCAAGGCAAAAAGCCATACACAGCAGTTTTCAGAGAATAACAATAACAATGGTGCATTCATCCATTTTTCATCAGTTATGCAGATTACAGTTGCACCTTTTTTTTAAGATTATTTTTTGGCATTTTCAAGATTTATTTTACAGTACAGAGTTTAAATGGAGAGACAGAGAGAGAGGGGGGATGACCTGCAGTGAAGGTCCACGGGTCAGATTTGAACACGCGACCACTGCAACGAAGGCCGGAGCCGATATGGTACTATCTACTACACCACCGGAGCGCACCCATACTTCCATACTATTTAGTATGCCAGAAAAGGATTTAGGATGTCCCAATACATGCAAGTCAATTGTTGTATGCTGAAAATACATAGATGGCCCACTAACTCCAATAGCATTTTGGAGTATTCATCTTTATTCTTGACATTTCTTGACATAATGAAAAAAGAATCTTCCTTATCTATTTTGTTTTCTCTCCTGTGGCCCTAAAACTCTTCTGTACTTTAGAATGTAGTGTAGTAAAAAGAAAGAGTATGTGATTTGGAACGCAGGGACAGTTATGGCAGGATTCCAACATGGCGTCCTTTCAAAAAACCAGGAGCCAAATGGGATCATAAATCTGATGAAAACATTTCCAAGTGTCCCACAGGGCACTTCACACAGTCATTATTTCTTAACACACAGGTGCAGCCTGACTTGATGAGTGACTGTTGATCCGGAGCAAAATCCATGATGCTTAAAGGAATACTTCACCCATACGGAACCAGCGTTCTATCATTATAAAATCGCTATTATAATATAATGAATGAGGTTTTTCTCTCCCTCAGTCTTCCCTCAGTCTTCCCTTGGCCCAGCTGTCCTGTTAATCCTATAACCCTACATTTTCCCATGTGTGACATCACGCATGGGAAAATGACTCTATATGAAAATCACTGTTATATCACAAATTGAAAGATGGTAGCACTTATCTGCTCCACTATTTGTCAAGTCACTAGCATTACATAGCAGCCAGACAATATACACACTCAGGACCATTAGCTATTTACTCTGCACGTTTGCTCTTCTAGTTCGCGGTAGAGTTTCCCACGCTACACACCATGTGAACTAAAACATGGCCGCTGTTTCAATAAAGCGAAAAGGGAACACAGAACAAACAGATAAGACGCCTGACTGAAGAAAGAAAGAGAAGGTTGTGTCTGACATAGACGTCTCTTGGAGGGCTAAAATTTAATCTGGACATTAAAGGAAACTGGGTGTGGGTGTAAAAACTCCCACAAGCCCCGGCGGCAGATGTGTGTGTGTGTGTGTGTGTGTGTGTGTGTGTGTGTGTGTGTGTGTGTGTGTGTGTGTGTGTGTGTGTGTGTGTGTGTGTGTGTGTGTTTGACAAAGTCGTTAAATAGCGCTCTGTCTGTCTGGACTTTCTCATTACATAGAGGATGAAGGGGTCAGGTTGACATTTAGACTGTTAAGCTAGGCAGGAACCGTTAGGGCTGCTAGGAGATACCACTTAACTATCCATAGCGCTGCACATAGGTTTCAGTGTGTGTGTGTGTGTGTGTGTGTGTGTGTGTGTGTGTGTGTGTGTGTGTGTGTGTGTGTGTTCTAGTACAACTATTTTTGTGAGAAACAATTTCGGTTTTAGACCTTGGAAGTGAGGACATTTTGTCCGGTTCTCACTTTGGGACAGGCCTTTAAAGGGCTGTTTGAGGGTTAACACTAGGTTTTAAGGTTCAGGTATGAATTAGGTTTATGTTAGGGTTAGTGTAAGGGTTGGGGTTAGGCATTAAGTTTTGATGGTTAGGGTAAGGGGCAATGCATTATGTCAATTAATGTCCTCACAAGTATAGGCGTACGAACATGTGTGTGTGTGTGTGTGTGTGTGTGTGTGTGTGTGTGTAACTGTGTGTGTGTGTGTGTGTAACTGTGTGTGTGTGTGTGTGTGTGTGTGTGTGTGTGTGTGTGTGTGTGTGTGTGTGTGTGTGTGTGTGTGTGTGTGCGTGTGTGTGTGTGTGTGTGTGTGTGTGTGTGTGACTAGGAGGTGAGTTATCTTCTCATTACAGTGCATCACTCTTGTGGGTCTCTGTTAGTCCGTGTCAACAGAGGATGCTGGGAATGAAAAGATAGCTCTTTATCTCTGTCTGTAACTGTGGACAAAATAATAGCAACACCACATTAAATGTAGAAAAAAAAACTCCAAAGAAAACTTTATCAAGAAATCGTGAGAGCAAGGAGTGAGATCTAAAGCTATAGTGAGTAACTTCTGCGTCCCCCATGAGGAATTCTGAGAGTCATTACAACAACACTGTCGGTACATCAACATGAAGTAAGCTTTTGGTCATCGAGCATGGATTTTATACCTTCTGCTGTACGTCCAAGTTTTTTCTTAGCAGTAGAATCAACAACAGAAACATTTCTAAAGTCCTGCACCAGTGTAGGGGGGGAGACACCAGTTTGTAAACGCTGTCATACTGAGAAATACAGAGAGAGAGTTTTGCGGAGCTGATAGGCTTAATCAACTTTGTGTCCAACTCGTTTGGCGATGGCTTGGTGTAATGTAACACACACACACACACACACACACACACACACACACACACACACACACACACACACACACACACACACACACACACACACACACACACACACACACACACACACACACACACACACACACACACACACACACACACACACACACACACACACACACACACACAGTCTCTTCGCTCTATCCAGGTTTGCATCTGATAGAAACCAAATAAAGCCCTTAACACGCCCTATCAGATGTCATCTTAAGTGTTCCACAGATGCGGGAAATCTAGTCAAATGTCAACGATCTCTTACGGGAAGTAATTTTAGCACTTTCTTCAGCCCCCCCCTTTAAAACGATCGGACCCTTTTTGCTCTTTGGAACTTCATCCAACGGCTACAAACAGTTCAAGATGGAGAGTCCTGAGATCTTAAGCCAAGAAGAAACTAAAACCTGCACGAGAAGGAGCTTTGCCTCTCGTCCAGAATGTGACACCCAAAACATCATCAGTTGGTGTGAATGTTTATTTTGTCTTTTTTTAAAACATGCTGGATATTGTTTGTAATTGGGTGTGAGGGTGGGATATGGGTGGGGTATGTTCGGGGGGGGGGGGGGGGGGGAAACATTTATAATCCATTGTACTGCAGTTGCTTTGCTACTCTGTGATTTAATAAAAAAAACCTTTGAAAGAAAACATGCTGGATGGACCTCCACGGACTAAAAAGTATTTTCCCCTTTGTTATAACAATAACTACGCTAGGTCACGATTTATAACCCAATGTTGGGTCAACACTACCCAACTTTTGACCCACAGCTTTAGTGTGTAGGGCGATCCAGTCCAGATATATACTGTATATGAACAATTAAGTTAATATTGGAGTGAAAGCAGCAAAATTAGTCAGTGATTCTGGAGAATGCTTGTTGTCAAAATCAGTGAATATCTCATCACAATCTGCTACCTGTCCATACTGTGTGTGTGTGTGTGTGTGTGTGTGTGTTTGAAAAAGTTACAGTGTTATTACACAGCCTAGGCTTTGTAAATGGGCATACATATCCTTTGGTTACCAACCAGTTTAACACTGAATTTCTTTAAAGCACACAGAGTATGGACAAGTATTGGATCATGAGGAGACATTCAGTGATTTTGACAACAGGCATTCTCCGGAATCGCTGACTCCACCTTTAAAGCTGCAGTGTGTAGAATTTTGGGTTTTATTTCCTAGCAGATTTTGTAGAAAGTAATTATACTATCCATAAGTACATTTAATTTAGTGCATAATAGCTGAAAAAAAAGTTTTGAATTATTATTTTTTCCCTTAGAAAGGGTCTCATATATGTCCATATTTCTGCATATTTTGGACCAAGGCCTAGTGCCGCCATCTTGAAAGTGTCATAGTTGGAATGTCATCAGGTGCATTGTTTAACATTTAGAATTGTTCTTGTCCTTGAAGGCCACCGTAGCTTCTGTTATTATTCGAAAGGGGTGGGGTAACCCAGGGAGCGTTGCATTCTAGAACTTTGTAGAACTTTCTTGATGATGTCATATTACACACTGCACCTTTAAAGCTTAACACATCAAAAGGTAATTACAGAGGGATATCAATGTATACTGAATTGTTTAAAAGATGCAAGGACTTTGCTAATTTAAATGTCACGTACAGTATTATGTACATAAAATAATTCTCCTTATTTGGGCTAAAAGATCAAATCTAACGGTTCGGCTGGGAGGACTTGTGATGTCAGCTGTTCCAGTGAGGCTCTATATCCCCATGGAGACCAATAATGTCTGTTGCCAGCAGCCAGTGTTGTGCCCCAGCTAGACTCCACACTGATACACTGCCTCCACCATGCAGGTCGTCTGTGACTTTTAAATGTTTTATCATATTCTACATTCGCTTTTCTAATGTCTATTCTATACTTGATGTATTTTAATCTTGATGTATTTTAATCTTGATGTATTTCATGCCCCTGTAAAGCACTTTGAATTGCCTTGTGTCTGAATTGTGCTATATAAATAAACTTGCCTTGCCTTGCCCTGTGACGTACCGCTTGAACTTGAGGTTAAATCAGGTAACAGTCACAGTGTCTTGTTCAAAGCCTTTAACAGAATGGTCCTCACACACTTAGCTTGGTTACGGAGATAAATCCAATTTGGACATGCAGTAAAATCCTTATGGGCCGAGCAGCATGGGGGTTTCAAGTCTTCACACAAGTACTTGTTTCACCGTTAAAGTGTTTTTTTTTTTTTACTGGGAGTTTTTCCTCAGTTGAGCTAAGGGTCTAAGGGCAGAGGGTTTCATATTGTGTGCAGACTGAGTTAGGGCTATTTGTGGTATTGGGCTTTATATATTAAACTGATTTGGATTTAGAATTGAAAATGGCCTTCAGATTCAAACTGTATTGTCCGTTATTGAGCTTAAATAAAACTTTCTGCATAAGACTCCCGTATAACCTCAACTACAAGGGATCTGTAATGATAGTCAGTCTGTTTGCCTCGCTTTGTAATATGAACATCTACAAATAAAATAGTGACTTTAAAAAAATTAAAATAAAATTCATACATTTCAATTTCCAAACTTATACACATTTGGATTGTGATAACTGTTAAAGGTGCAGTGTGTAATATGACATCATCAAGAAAGTTCTACAAAGTTCTAGAATGCAACGCTCCCTGGGTAACCCCAACCCCTTTCGAATAATAACAGAAGCTACAGTGGCCTTCAAGGACAAGAACAATTCTACATTTTAAACAATGCACCTGATGACATTCCAACCATGACGCTTTCAAGATGGCGGCACTAGGCCTTGGTCCAAGATATGCAGAAATATGGACATATATGAGACCCTTTCTAAGGAAAAAATAAATAATTCAAAAAAAAAATTCAGCTATTATGCACTAAATTAAATGTACTTATGGATATTATAATTACTTTCTACAAAATCTGCTAGGAAATAAAACCCAAAATGCTGCACACTGCAGCTTTAAAGGAGTGGTCTGAAACCTGTTCTTTCAATGAGGCATAAGGTGTTACTACCAAACCGCATCCAGAGTGAGAGAGACCACACATTCTGTATCTTTGTTGGACGAGCACCAGCTAGTACATAGGAGAACCAGCCATGATTCAACGTGAATCCAAATGGGTTCTTGCAGGTTCTCTCTCTCTCTCTCTCTCTCTCTCTCTCTCTCTCTCTCTCTCTCTCTCTCTCTCTCTCTCTCTCTCTCTCTCTCTCTCTCTCTCTCTCTCTCTCTCTCTCTCTCTCTCTCTCTCTCTCTCTCTCTCTCTCTCTCTCTCTCTCTCTCTCTCTCTCTCTCTCTCTCTCTCTCTCTCTCTCTCTCTCTCTCTCTCTCTCTCTGATATTGGAGAATGCTTGTTGTCTAAATCACTTTTTGTAAAAATCAGTGAAAAAATATCTTCACAATCCGCTTGAATTGGATATTTTTTCTCTTTCTCTTCGAACTTGAAACATGTTATTTAGATGTAACCATGTGAGAGGGTCAGAGGGGAAATGTCTCCGTGGTGGAAATGCTGACGACTGAAACGTGACAAGGAGCCTCAACCTGACACTGCTGTTTCTGACAGGTCACAAGACTATACTGGGTTTGAACCACTTAACTGTGTGTGTGTGTGTGTGTGTGTGTGTGTGTGTGTGTGTGTGTGTGTGTGTGTGTGTGTGTGCGTGTGTGTGTTTGTGTGTGTGTGTGTGTGCACCTGTTTTAATACTAACTGGACTGTGTGTCACCTGTCACCACTTAACTGGTCTGTTCTGTTTTAATATGTAAAGTTTAGTTGCTATTAACAGCAAGTACATGTCAAAATTAAGGGGATTTTAAATAGTAGTGGAGTCGAGGCAAGTTATGATAGATAGAGAGAAAGGCAGAGTGACAGTTTGAGAGGGAGAGGGAGAAAGAGAGAGAGAGAGACAGCCTCCGATTGTGTGCGAGATCAGAGGGAACCAATGTGTGTGTGTGTGTGTGTGTGTGTGTGTGTGTGTGTGTGTGTGTGTGTGTGTGTTCGGTGAGTGAGTGTCTGAGGGAGTGAGTGAGTGAGTGAAGAGTGATTGTGTGAAAGTGAGTGAGTGAGTGAGTGAAAGTGTCTGTGTGTGTGTGTGTGTGTGTGTGTCTCTCTCTCTCTCTCTCTCTCTCTGTCTGTGTGGTCTCAGCAGTATATACAAGCATTTAGATTTGGTCTTAATAAATGCCATAAAAAAGCAATAATCTGGAGCATACAGGCAGTTTACTCAATATAATACCAAAAACAATTAAATTCAGTGCCTGCCTGCCTTATAAGCAACTCATGCCACTAAAGTTGATTAATATATTAGAAATAGTGAGTGTATAGGAACAATATCTCTCTATATATAGTCCTCACATAACACATCACTGCTCAATCATCCATGTTCAACATTAACCCAATTTTTCTCTGGGTTAATCAAAATGCACAGATCCTTCACCCATGGGCGCTGAAACACAAAACAACATTGTTCCTGGACATCGGTTCCATACAAAGTGCATGTCCTGTCCTATTGAACTGTGTGGCACGCCGCCCGCAAACGTCTACATCACATTGGGAACTGCTGTCATCCGAGTGCAATACATACTTGAGAAATTTGCCCGCTTTAAGAAATGTCAAATGTGGCCTACAATGAACCCTACTATGAACATACTTGTTTTGTAGTGGAATCCAGGTCATTTTACACTGCACTTTTCCCTTGTGTAATGTTGTTTTTATGCATATTTAAAAAAAAAACCATGTATTCATATATTCGTATTAAATACCTTTATGCATTTTTCCCTTCATGCCTGCACAAAGGATATTAAGAATCCATCATGACATACTGCTGTCTATTTCTTTTTTATATTTTAATATTTTAATTTAAATGTATGTAACTCAGGTCTTACTTACACATGATAAATGTATTTTAATGTGACTTTCTGATTAAATAAAGTCCATATAAATGATGTTAGTAGATGAGGTTATTTTAGAGGGCTGCATACCGTTTTATGATACTCAACAAGTGGCATAAACCTCAACACAGAAGCTCTATTAAGTCCCAATCTAACACGGTATATCACAAGTTCAATATTGGCTGAAATGCTCCTGAAATCTCATTAAAAACCTAATTTGAACCCTAATGGCTCCCCGTAGAGAATGACAGGTGACTCAGTCCAGTTAGTATTAAAACAGGTGCACACACACACACACACGCGCACGCACGCACGCACGCACGCACGCACGCACGCACACACACACACACACACACACACACACACACACACACACACACACACACACACACACACACACACACACACACACACACACACACACAGACACAAACAAAACATTAAAAAGACGATTCCATCATCTTATAATACAAAGTTTGTCAGAAAATGTTGATTGTGGGCGACACAAAAGCACCAACAACATGATATAAAACAATAATCAAAGGTCCTTCTGTCTCACCTTGTCAGCTGTCACTTTGGGAGAAAAAATCACAACTCCGCGTTCTTCATAATTCCCCCAAAAATAAAAAAATAAAAAAGTTGCGTCTCGCCTTTGTACCTCCAAGCTTTTTCTCCGTGCACTCTGTCAACTGTCATTCAATAAAACTACTCTAAAACGATAAACAGTAGACACTGTGTTATGCACTAAATGACCAAGTAGTGAAACAATGCTGCAGACAGTATGCACGCGCGCTCTCTCAGTCAACGGCTCTGTGTGTGGAAGAGAAGTCGCGAGGACATTTGGAGTAATATACCCACAACATCAGCGTCATGTCACGTGACCATCACAAACTTAACAGCTGAGGAGATTTTGTGCTTTGCTTTGCTTTGCTGTGTGTGTGTGTGTGTGTGTGTGTGTGTGTGTGTGTGTGTGTGTGTGTGTGTGCCGGCAAAGCAACTGGTCTGAAAGGCAGAGAGAGAGAGAGAGAGAGAGAGAGAGAGAGAGAGAGGTGAGGGAAGGTAGCGCCACCGAATGGACACTGGCGCCCCCTTCTGGGTGAAGATGGTAAATGAATGGAATAGATCGATAGCAAGCCAACTCAATGTTATTGTCAACTTCTGCAATATGTGACAATAAGACAGAGCAATCCAAAATACGGTTCTCTCCGACCAACAATACAATAGGAACAAAAGGATATAATAAGATAAGTAGGCCTAGTCTGGCTTGACCACTACCGCCAGCGTCTATTAAGCGCTGGCGTCGGCAAACAACGCTATGCCTCCATTGGCTGCTTCCCGGGGTTAGCCCCGCCGTAGATGATTGTGATTGGTTTAAAGAAATAAAAACAGGCCAGCCCAGTTTCCCCCCCGAATAGACGGCTCTAAACGGAGTGCTTCCAGACCATACTACTTGCTGTAGTTTGGTCTGGCTTTGCGAGACTAAAGTAGGCCTAATACAATAGGCCTACATTCATGTTCCTTTATTTATCCTCGAAAGATCAATGGAGGGGGGACCCACATTTACAATGATGTCGAGTAAAATTACAATACACACGCACACACACACACACACACACACACACACACACACACACACACACACACACACACACACACACACACACACACACACACACACACACACACACACAATGCAAATATACAACAAGCTGACAGAGAGACAAATACAACGATACAATATATTATAAATAGTGGCAAAGTAAGGCAAACTAACACATTTAAACACACTTAGTTTTCTAAAAGTCATTCACACACAAACAGAGGGAACTTTTTATTGCAGGAAACACAATCATTAACGAATGAACGCTATCTAAAAATTCTCTCTATGACTTGTATTTACATAGAGAGATTACACCATATTAGATGATGCCTTCAGGAACACCTCGTAAACTCACCAACCGAGACAAGAAGTAGTTGTAAAGTAAAGATGGACCATATTCTACATCAGGGGTCACCAACCTTTTTGAACCTGAGGGCTACTTCATGGGTACTGAGTCATACGAAGGGCACCCAGTTTGATACACTCTTCTGAAATAATAAATTTGCTCAGTTTAGTTATATATTATTATTAATGATTAATGATACTCATCTATGTGAAGACACAGATCATGTTAATGATTTCTCACAATAATTATCAACAATGACTTAAAAAAGGTGGGAAACAGATTATTATGCTATTTTTAGAACAGGCCTGCGGGCGCCACATATGGTCCTTGCGGGCTACCTGGTGCCCGCGGGCACTGTGTTGGTGACCCCTGTTCTACATATTCCAGCCAGTGCGCCATTCATGTACATTTTACATTTATGAATAAAATGTTCTAGAAACAAAGGGAGGATATAAGATAGCCAGCAGACACAATATAGTATTAAAATCTACTCCACCTTTACTAGTTTCAACAGTTTCAAGTGATTTATACATTCATTTATTAATTATTTACCCTTTCTGAAATGGGCCATTCTGCATAAAGAGTACTTTCACTTGTGTCACTTTAAAGCTGGGGTATGTGATTTCTGATTGGTCAAAGTTAACACGAGCTGTACACTTTGACCAATCAGAGCAAGGCTCCGATTCTCTGTTCTTATTGGCTGTTGGGACTGTCCATTCACTTTGGCACAACTGTGTTGGTGTAGAGCGTGTCAGGGAGGGACCATAGGGGAGGGACCAAAGAGAACAAGTGGAGCGGTTGAGGTATTTGGATTCAAATCTCTATCCCATTTTCTCCGAAAATCCTCCACCCCAGCTTAAAGTGTATAATGTTACCTATGTTAATTTAAGTAAACTAAACGTGAATGTACGAGTTATATTCATGTAGCCTGATGGCAGTAGTCCTATATCCGACTGCACCTGAAGGCATCATGAGCAGCTGTGATTTGGGAGTGAGTGCGGAAGAAGGAATGTTTTCCCATGTCCCACCTTATGCAGGGAACAGGTAGAGACAGACACGGGTCCACTCACACAGTCACATCTTATCAGTACAGGTAAGGACGAAATATATAACTTATTACTGTGTTTGTGTGTGTGTGTGTGTGTGTGTGTGTGTGTGTGTGTGTGTGTGTGTGTGTGTGTGTGTGTGTGTGTGTGTGTGTGTGTGTGTGTGTACAGAAACATGTAGGCTACAGTCTGTTATAAATGTTTGACAATCTAGCAACTGTTGCCTATTGGGCGGGACATATTTCTTCTGATGTACAAAGGGCAACAAGTCAGACTTTATTCAACATTTATACATTTTAACCTTGTTTAATCATACACACATGTCAAAGCACATTTGAAAGCAACTCCTTCAATTCTGTGGCTACAATATCACACCTCATTTAGTCACAATTTAGGCTACAAAAAGTGTGTCTGTTTTTCCTGAGTTTTTACATGTTTTGAGCACAGTCTGTTAGTTAATAGGCTACAGCTTAAGATAGTTTTACTGAAACACGATGGATGTATGAAATGGTACACAAAACAATTTCTCAAAAGGTAAGGCAAGGTGAGGGGAAGGCAATTTTATTTCTAAAGCACAATTCAGACCCAAAGCCATTCAAAACATCAACATAAGACATTACAAATAGCATTTTAAGAGATCACAAACAGTAACTTTTTCATTTTTTATTTAAATATAAAAAGCTTTATTTATGGAGGAGGTAATTCTTCAAGACACCACAGGATGGTAGAATCAGACCTTGGGATGAAACAAGGGTGAAACCAAATCTGCCACTTGAATAATGTGTCCTGTTTGAAAAATGTGAGGGTTTGGTTCTCGTTTGGTGCATCACACCACACAAGAACAATCTTAACATAACTCCAGTGGTCCATTTAATGTATTACCAATATAATCAGTTGTTAAATAGGTGTGTACTATGTTGTTGGCATGCACATGTGGGCATATCTTTCTCTTTTACTTATTTTTAATCTTAATTTTCCACAATGTCAGATGGTATGTAAGTTCAGAGAAGTTGTGAGGCTGCTTGTAAATAAGTAAGTTAGTGATTTAAAAAAGATTTCATACATCATACAGCACCTTGTCACAGCCCAGCTCAAGAGAATGACAATGAGGAAGCCATGACACAAGAGCTTAAAGGCCTACTTCACCGGTTGGAATATGAAGGTGTATTGAACTTGGAGATCCTATTTAGTATAAATGTGCAAAAAAATGTTTTTAAATCGGATCATCTTAGCCTGAGAAAAGGCAGAAAGAGTGTTTTATGGTCTCACTGTCTAACCCTACAGTTTCCTTCTTGTGACATCACAGTAAGGGTTAGGATTAACAGGACAGCTGGGCCAAGGGAAGACTAAGGGAAGACTGAGGGAGGAAAAACATAATTCATTATATTATAACAGTGATTTTATAATGATAGAACGCCGGTTCCGTATGGGTGAAGTATTCCTTTAAGGTTAACCAAATAATAATTTATTCAAACAAGCTACTAAATGGTGGGTGAATGTCAGTAACCAGTAATGGGTGCTGCTGTGTCTGTGTGAGTGAAGAGTGTAATGTATGTGCAAAACAAAACTAACTGAAAACAAAACCAAACCAAAGCAAAGCAAACCAAACATCAAGGAAGGGAGAGTCAAGCAGCTGATTCCTGCAGCTTATATAGCTGAGGAGATCAGCCAGCATGGGTGTTTGTAATTAGCAATCATCTCCTGGAAGCCCGCCAATCAGGAGATGCCAGGAGCTGTCACACCCTTTAAAACCAATGTTACAAAGTGCTTAATAACGGGATACATGAATACAATACAGACAATAACATATACCAAAATAGAATGTACGCAGATCAAAGTTTTGCAGATTCAAGCACAGAAAAAATGAGAGAACATTGCCAAAAAAAACTTTTAACATATGAAAAGTTTGGCACTATTTTGCTTTTTAATTAAGAAGTTTAGTTGCATCTCTCAACTAAGTTAATGCATTTTTTTTTATTGCTTTTCTTTTAATACTGAAATTTGAGTATCGTATGGACGCTACGGTATAAAAAAAAGGTCTTATTAAACCCTTTATCTACACAAGAGAAATGACAGAAAATGCAATGGAGTCTTCGGTCCTCCCTCCCTCTGTCCCCTGGAGGAATAGCACAATATCAGAACATCCAGGCACAATGAGAAATAAAATATCCACTTAAAATGTTGCTCCGGGAAATTTTATTTGATTAAATAAAAGGGCCCTACAGAAAATGAATATAATTCAATGTTAATAGCCCCAAAAATGGACTGGCTTGCTGTGAAAAGCACCCCCTCTCAAAATCGATTTCTCTTCATCCAACAATCAAATCCTTTGGTGGGTATATTTCCATGACTGATGTTAAGTAATAGGTGTTTTTAATAAAAAAACTAAAATAAAAAAAGCTGTCACACATTGAGTAAGTGGTACAAAAAAGCCAATCTCTGCGCCCTGCGTGTTACTGCATATTACTTTATTTTTTACAAGACCTGCTTCGGTTGTAACAACAGGGGCAGAAGAGTGGACTTAAAATGAAATGCTTGAGATGAAACTAGACACAAGGTGTATATATATACACACAGGCCCGGACTTTATTCCCCTTCTGGAAGCCATAAAGTTTAAAAAATGCTTTCCTAAGGCTAAAAAAAAAAGGAAAAAAAAATCCCTTACCCACAACTCACCCCTAAGTTTCCTTTGTGTCTTTCCCTTGTTGTAAAGGTCTCTCTCTCTGTCTGTATGTCAGTGACTCCGCTGAGACCTCGTTACTGAACCACCCCCACCCTACCCTTTAATTAACACAGTATAATACATTTCTATATTTATATCTTATTATATATCCAGACCGGGCCTGTTGAAAAGGTCACGTCAACAGATCAGAAGCTTTCGCCCTATGGCAGTGCAGATGTGGTCGGCAAGGAAACCAAATCGACTGCAGGCTTAGAAGCAACTTTATTACTATATATATTTTTTTTTTTACATAACTTTTTTTTTCATCTCAAAGTGTTGGAGTTGGTTTGTTGCAACTCATTGTTATCCCTCAACCGTGCTCGGCAACATACCCGTTTACAGAGCCCAGGCTGTGTATTAACACTGGATTTATTTTCAGCACACACACACAGTACAGACAGGTAGCAGATCGTGAAGAGATATTCACTGATTTCGACAAAAATATATTCTAAAAAAGACAACAAGCGTTCTCCAGAATCGCTGACCCCTCCACCTTCAAGTCATTAATTGCTTTTTAAAATCTTTTCTTTTCGATTTGCAAACACTTCCATACTTCCTTCTTCACACTTTTTTGTTTCCTTTTTAACTTGCAATTTTCATTTTATTTGCTTCTTTTATTATGTTTTTAAATCGAGTTTTAATTTTAATTTAATTTTAATTTGCTTCTTTTATTCGCTTTTAAATGTTTTATAATGTGTTTTATGTATTCTAATCTTGCCCCCTGTAAAGCACTTTGAGTGGCCTTGTGTCTGAATTGTGCTATATAAATAAACTTGCCTTGCCTTGCCTTCACTATGTTTTATATCAGTGTACATGGAATATATTTGCATTTTGAACCGTTGTTGGTGGAACAAAAGAAGCCATTTCAAGTGTAATTTCAAATGTCGCAAAAACTCATGAAAATAACGATCCAATCTCCCGCAACCACAATTACTCTTTTAACGTCTCTTCTTGACCTGATGAGCGAGTGCTTACAATGTGAAACACTTCGAGTGAACTAAGATAAATAAGTGAAATAAGTTTGTAATGGTGCACCGAGGAACTTTATATTTTTGTTCATTCTTGCGCCCCCTTTGGACAAAAGCGGTAGTGTTTTTACTACGTCAGCTGTTGTTCCTGGGTGAGCGTATACCCATGACAAAGGCATTAAGAAAAAACTATATAAAAATCGAATTCTTTGCAAAGATGGTTTCGTTTGCTGTAACATGTTTTTTTATAATCATCAGAGGAAAATTAGACTGTTTCAGAAATATCTAAAAGTTCCTCGTAGCACCTTTAACTTACAGAAAATGTGATTTTTTTTAAAGGGTTCTACTGCAGGGTAATGGACCTGTCTAAGCGGGTGTCACAGTGGTCTATGGAGGAAGTATTGGAGTGGGTGCAGGACCAGTACCCAGCTTACATGGGAACGCTCCAGAAGGCCATAATTAAACATGCTATATCAGGTACACACCCTCATGCATTACATTAAAGCTGTAGTGCGTAACTTTTTAATATATAAATATATATTATATATTAGAATATATTAGAATAGAATATTGTTCGCATTCAAGCCAACCTGGACGTACAGCAGAAGGTATAAAGGCTTTACCTCATGTAGATGAACCGACAGTGTTGTTGTAATTACTCAGAATTTCTCATGGGGGCAGCAGAAGTTACGCACTTTAGCTTTAAATTTATATATATATTTTTTTTACTGTTACCTCAATACATACACAGAGTACCAATATATGAAGGAATATATACTCTGAAATTCCCTCTCTTACAGGCAATGTTGTTGTAATTACTCAGAATTCCTCAACAGAAGTTACGCACTATAGCTTTAAATATTTGTTTTTATTTTTTACTGTTACCTCAATACATATACAACATAGCAATATATGCAGGAATATACAGTCACTTTAATTTATTTTAAGTCTATCTGTTACAATTAATTTTGCTCACCTAAAACTCTTACCTCAATAGTTTAGTTTTAGTTTAGTTTATTTATTTAGCACACATTAACAATTAATGGTGCAAGGAGGGAACGAAGCCCAATGGGCTTGTACAGAGTTCCACCCCTATCAATAATCACAATGAAATCATATTTATTCAGGCTAACAAATAAACTCTAGAAATTAAGGAGACAAGGTACATAAATACTCAAAATAATCAAAAATAGATGGAAAAAAAATGTGATAAATACATACAAGATAATGAAAAAATTAGAAAGAAAAAGAAAAAAGCAAAGGAGAAGACAGGAGGTGATTAGAAGATTCACAAAAAGATAAGATGTTTTTTAAGCTGCTTTTTAAAGAGTGAGTGGGATGATATGGATCTTAAAAGGGGAGGTAAGACATTCCATAAAGCCGGGCCTCTATAATATATACTAAATTGATGATGTGATGTGCGGGAAAAGGGTAAATATAAGTTGTTATTGGTGCTCTGTCTAGTGCGATGTGAATGTACGTTAAATGAATAAGTAAACAAAGTCTGAAAGCTTTCCGGGAGATCTTGGTTTCTGTAAATAAACTTGTGAATGAATAAACATATGAGATAGATATTCAATTTGTGAATTGGAAATATATAAAAATGAATAAAAAGACACACAGTACCATTATATGCAGGAATTTCTCATAATAACATTCTGATATTCCCTTCCCAGGTCGTGCGTTGTTGAGATTGAAGGACCATCACCTGGAGACTCTCGGGCTGGAGAGTGAGGAGCAGCAGCAGGAGATACTCCGGGACCTTCTCCTCCTCCGAGTCCAAGAAGAACTCAACGAACTCAACGACATCTGTTCCGGTGAGACAATGTGACAATACGATAGAACGCCTGTAGAGCTATTAAACATACCAGTTTACAGAGCCTACGCATTTATTAAAAATGGTTTTGTTTCAGCGCACACAAACACAAACATACACACACACACACACACACACACACACACACACACACACACACACACACACACACACACACACACACACACACACACACACACACACACACACACACACACACACAGTACAGACAGGTAGCGGAGCTGAGCAAGTACTTTAAATACAGAAATATCGGCCCTGGGGGGCGCCCTTAGCTCAGTTGGTAGGGCGTCCCCCCCCATGGGCCTCGGCCAGCAGCGGACCCGGGTTCGATTCCAGCCCGCGGTCGTTATCTGCATGTCACTCCCCTCTCTGCCCCATTTCAACTCTGTCTCTACACACTATCAATAAAGCATAAAAATGCTAATAAAGAAATGTCGGCCCTTTATAAAGTATAATCATGCATATGTACTCTGCACTTGGTTTGGGACCCTTTTTGCCTGAATTCTTGCCTCAATTCCAATTCATTTTTCCATGATATTCTAATAATATGAGTTTTTTCACCTGTATGTCCAGTGACAGAAACCAGCAGCTTACTTCTGTTTCCCCTTGTCTCTCCCTCCGCAGAATGTTTCGCTCAATAACGGCGAAATAAATATCTTCAA
>NC_137223.1:23320270-23332770 GCF_949987685.1 Ammodytes marinus | reverse complement strand
ACACATTAATTCCAGCGGGTCAATCCATAAACACAACAGCAACATGATGTAACGGGACGGGACAGACGGACGGAACGATAACCGCTCAGAGTTTGATTCATGAGGCCCGGTATGTGGCCCATTAAAAGGTTTAACGAGCTAAGACTTAATTAAAAGTGCATAGATTTACAAAAGTCACTTCAACCAATCATGACCATTCTCTGTAACATAGTTTTGCCACCAGATCATCAACAAAATGGAGACTACAAAATGTTGTAAGAATGTGGCAAATTTCACTAAATATCAACTCAATTCTCCCCAAAAAGACCAAACTCACACTCAATACGTTTTTATTTATTTAATTTAATTATTATTATTATTATTATTATTATTATTATTATTATTATTATTATTATTATTATTATTATTATTATTATTATTATTATTATTATTATTATTATTATTATTATTATTATTATTTTACTTGTGATCAACTCTATACATTGAGAGTGAAATTGAAATCGGCCCTTCATGAAAAATAGAACCTCATCTTTGTTTATTCAAAGCAACCAATGGAAGCAACCATATCTAAAAAGTTGTCTTGAAAAAAAAACAATCAACTAATGTTAAAGATGTTCGTATAGGAGAAATATACAGACACAAACAGACAAGGCTAAGGTACATAAACACCTAAACCAGCTTTTATTTAGCCTATACACTTGTAGGCTATGGAAGAAGACATGTTATGGAAGCAAAATAGACACATCTCAAAATTGACCAGTGCTTGAATGTTTTGAATGACTGCTTTTGCCTGTAGTGTCTCACCTTCATTCTAAAATGTCTGAATGGATTTGTTAAAAATAAATATATAATTGAAATAAGGAATAGACTAGACACTTCAGATATTGTGAATTCTATTTTGGGACTTCTCAGTGATCTAACTGTAGGCTCATCACTTAACCAAAAACAATGCAAACTGAGGGATGCTGAATCATGAGGAACCCCCTTATCACATTCCCCCCACCTACAAACACACACACACACACACACACACACACACACACACACACACACACACACACACACACACACACACACACACACACACACACACACACACACACACACACCAGCCTTGCCAGCTCGCTCGCTCGCTCTATACTCGCTGTCTTCTCTGCTTACCAGTGGCTCGCTGCTGATGTTGCTGGATGCTGCGGACCAAGATGATCCCAACGAGGATTCAGTGGCCGGGAAACGAGTGAGGACAGCCGGGTCTGTTGGACGCGAGTAGTCGGTATGGAACATGGAACCACCACCCAGGAGACCCAGCCAGCGCGCAATCAACGTTGTTCGTTTGATTCGCTACTTTAACCCCATTGAGAAATAACTGCTTGCTGCCTGTCTGTCTGTCTGTCTGTCTCTGTGTGTGTCTGTGTGTGTCTGTCTGCCTGCCTGCCTGTCTGTCTGTTCAGCGGAGCTTGGAGTCGCTCTTATAATGTGATTTTATTGAGAAGCGCCAGGTGTTGCCTCACTCCTCACTCAACTTACCCGAAGAAGACGCTTGGGAGTTGGGCTTATTTATCACACATGGGACCCTGGTTGTGGATGTAAAAAAAAATTAAATTTCAAAGTTTGGATTGTTTCTGTCCAGGATTTAAAACAATGAAGATGGAAGATATATGATCGTATATGAACGATTTTTTGTATTGGAGATGCACGCGCCTTGTTTAAACATTCATCAGTTTATTCTGGATGGATGCTTTCGATGTTATATCACGGCTTTTCGGACAGTTGGTTGTGTGTGTAGATGCCCGCTGTCACCCTGGGATACCGGCCGTTTGCGTGTTGACGGATATCACAGCGTGTGTTTCATGTTTCACGTGAGAATCAGCTCTTTTTTTTCGGGTGGAAAGTTTTAGACTGGCGCGAGGACGGAGGCAGTGACCGCTTAGTGACCGCACGTGGGTTTAATAAAGCCTAATTGGTCGTTTTGTCGGATGGGTTTGTGTGATTAGGTGTTTAGTAGCCTAAAGTACAGACTATAGCGGGAGAATGTGTTTGCAACCGTTGGAGTCCTGCCCAGGGCGAGATGGGAGGCACGCGGATATCCCTATCCATTCATGGGACCACAGGTGTTCTCTGTAAACAGGTAGGTCACATTTATATGTAATCATTCATTTATTTCTAGCTACAGCACCGTTTTTAACACTCTGACAAACTAGCCTACTTAATAAACAAAGGGGAAATAAAGCAGAACATACAGTAAAGATAGGCAGACAGAGCTAAGCACAGAACAATTTCAATATCATAAGAAATCACACACACACACACACACACACACACACACACACACACACACACACACACACACACACACACACACACACACACACACACACACACACACACGTATAAAAACAGAGTAATTGAAAGAAAAATCACTGTCAATATCAGAGTTAACAGTTACACTTCACAGGTTAAAGTTATATGGAATCACGTCACAAAATAGACTTCAGTAATGTTGTAGCCTAGGTGACTGGAATATCCTTTATAGGCTGATTTACAAATGCGATGGATTACTTAATGGACCACATCGCACCACGTGTCTAGATTTTACGCGGAGCCAACTATAAACTCCATTCAGAAAAATCCTGCAGCTTGGTGCCGCAGCGTTTTGGGGCGACTGGGCCAACTATCTCTATCACAAGCTGCTTTATATTGTAGTAATGGACATTTTGGAATATATTTACAAGCGTATCTGGCCTATATAATTTAACCCCTTGAAACACTGTGGACTGTTTAAGAAAGTTATTTGCAGACACTGACACAACGTGCTATACAGTCAATGCCACATTTACACCGATAGCCTATAAAAGCAAAGAAGAGTAGGCTATAGTCCTCATTCGAGTCATTCTAATATTTAAAACTAATTACACCCATTTTGAAGTTATAATTTGATCCGAATAGCAAATTGTGCATTTCATTTTAGTTTTTCTTTTTTGTGCATGGAACGTTCTCATAAACAAACATCTGATTTTGATTTGGATTTGAATTATTTCTCTAATACAGCATCTAATATCTGATTTATATTTCCTTGCAGTGACTCCCAAGCAAATCCCAAAATGCCGAGCTGTGGATAGAGAGAAGCTGCTACCTCCTCTCCTCCTCATTTCCTAGCTCCTCAACCTCCCTTTTCCCCCTCCTTTCTCCAGCCCTTTATCCTCCCGTCCTCTCTCTCTCTCTCTGTTCCTCTCTCTGTCTCTCTCTCTGTCTCTCTTGCTCTACTATTTTTCCAACCTTTTTTTTTCTTTTTTAACTACAATTCACAACACAGAACACACCATAACACCCCTTTCCCTTACCCCCTCCCTTGGCCCCCCCCACCCCCACCCCCCACAGCACACATGCAGGCCAAGAAGCGCTACCTGCTTGTGTCTGTGGGGGCCGGTCTTCTGTTCCTCGTCTACCTGTGGGGGCTGCAAATCGGCGAGTTCCATCCGCAGACGTACCAGTATCACCAGTTTCCCCAGTACCCACAATACTCTCACCACTCGGAACAGGAATATAACTATTACTACCACCAGGAGCAGCACCAGAGCTTAGGGGTCTACCAGCCTCAACCCTTCCCCCAGAAGAGTGCATCGAGACCCCAACGACACTGGCCAGAGAGCACCCAACTCCTGGAGCCCTATCTGGAGGGGGGAGAGCAAGAGGTATGGATTGTGTGAGAAATGGTCACAGGGTTGATCTGATTAGATTTTGGAGGTGCAAGGTCAACGTAACCAGTAACCATGAGGTCGCTGGTTCGATCCCCGGCACCGGACAGGAGGGTGTTTGTAGTAAAACTAGAAGTGGCTGGCATTACAGTACATGCACACAGTAAATTCCCCAGTGTTAAATATGCAGTGTCAAACTCCATTAACTCTATCTGAGTTAATATAACAACAGCTGGAGTAGAATGCCTCCTAGTGTTGGTGTCAATTTCGGTAGTTAAAAGACGGGGTGTAGAAAGTACTCTATAAGGCTTTAAATAACACTATACAGTGTATTTTTAACTCTATTTTGAGTTAATTTAACTCTAAAATTGTAACACTTTGAAGAGAGTTAATTTAACTCCAATTCTGAGTGGGACCAAATACACTCGGAAATGGTGTTAAATTTAACTCTTTTAGTGTTATTTTAACACTTCAAAATGTATTGTGTACGGTGCCCACCATCTCTACCGTTGTGTCCTTGAGCAAGACACTTTAACCCCAAAACTGCTCCAGGGGGCGCTGTACTATGGCTGACCCTGCGCTCTGACCGCCTCTGAAGTGTGGTGACTTGAGAGGGGATATGCGGAAAGACAAATTTCAATGTAACCAACGATTGACTAGTAAAGTAACTTAACATAACTTCATAGTCACAGAGCAGATTGGTTTACAGCAGCTGCTTTAAGGGAATCAAAGTCTCCTCATCTGATGAAGATTGGTTTTCAGTTATCAGCTTAAGATCAGTCATGCAATAAACGTAAAGTAATGAAACTCCAAGTTAATATATTTCCTCTACTGATAGCATCAGGGAACTTTAAAATTAACGTGTCAGATCTTATCAGCTCTCACACAGATCTAACGGATGCAGATGACTCATTCATTGATGTTTTGGAGAACATTTTGACATTGATTTGAATAGTTTGAATGAATTAAAGGTGCAGTCAGTGATTCTGGAGAACGCTGTCTGTCAAAATCACTTTTTTGTCCAAAATCAGTGAATTTCTCCTCCATGAAAAAAAATCCAGTGTTAGTACTTTGCCTAGGCTCTGTAAACTGGTATGTAAACAAAGAGTATGTAAACAAAGGGGGCCCACTGTAGCTGGCAACATACCCGTTTACAGTGCTTAAAAGTTTGTGTATTAACACTGGATTTTTTTTCAGCGCGCACACACAGTACGGCCAGGTAGCAGATCTTGAGGAGATGTTAACTGATTTTGACAGCAAGCCTTCTCCAGAATCGATGACTCCACCTTTAAATGAGAATTGATCATGGAGGGTTGAGGGGTTGATCAAATTGTCACTATTTAATTCTCACATAAACTTTGTTTTTGTTAATGAATATAAGTCCTAAATGTCTGTGTGTGTGTGTGTGTGTGTGTGTGTGTGTGTCTCTGTGTCTGTCTGTCTGTCTGTCTGTCTGTCTGCTTGCCTGTTTGTCTGTCTGTCTTTCTGTCTGTGTCTGTGTCCATTTGTCTGTGTCTCTCTCTCTCTGTCTGTCTGCCTGTCTCTCTCTCTCTCTCTCTCTCTCTCTCTCTCTCTCTGTCTGTCCGTCCATCCATCTCTCTGTGTATGTCTCTCAGGAGGACAGTCCTCAGCTGCAGCACCAGCACACGTCTCCCCGCGAGCGCCGCGCGATCCGGGACAACATCTACCGGAACAAGCGCTGTCGCATGGAGACCTGCTTCGACTTCGCGCGCTGCCAATCCGGCTTCGGCGTCTACATCTACCCTCCGCAGAGAGGGGACCAGATCTCCGAGACATACCGAAAGATCCTCTCCTCCATCGAAGAGTCTCGCTTTCACACCACAGACCCGACCCGGGCTTGTCTGTTCATACTAGCCGTGGATACTCTAGATCGGGACCAGCTTTCGGCTCAATACGTCCAAAATGTCAGGGTCCGAATTCAAAGCTTACCCACGTGGAATGACGGGCGTAACCACCTCATATTCAACCTCTACTCGGGCACGTGGCCGGACTACACGGAGGATTTGGGGTTCGAGGTGGGCCAGGCGATGTTAGCGAAAGCCAGCGCGGATGTGGTCAACTTCCGACCGGGCTTTGACATCTCCATACCCCTCTTCTCGAAGGATCACCCCCTAAAGGGAGGGGGCGCGGTGGGGTACAGGACACTGAACGACGCCCCGCCTTCCAGGAAGTACCTGCTGGTGTTCAAAGGGAAACGCTATCTAACGGGGATCGGCTCCGAGACGAGGAACGCCCTGTATCACATCAGCAACGGCAGAGACATCGTGCTGCTGACAACCTGTAAACACGGCAAGGACTGGCAGAAGCACAGGGACACGCGCTGTGGCCGAGACAACGAAGAATACTCAAAGTAAGACAAAGTTCATATCATCTTTTATAGCGTTGTTGTTTTTTCGCTGCTTCCGGTTGTGGGTTTTAGTTATGATTTGAAAGAGAACCAGTTCTTTGAAGATCAATGAGGAGGATTTAGTAGCGTCTTAATCTGTATTTTTCTCGCTGCAGATTAAGACAGACTTTTTAAAATATTTTTTATATGTTTTTTTTTTTTTTGCTGTTTACGGTTTTCTGGGTTTTAGTTAAAATTTCAGAGGAGAATCAGTTCTTTGAAGATCTATCAATGAGGAGGATTTAGAAGTGTCTTAATCAGTATTTTTGGCGCTGTGGCCGAGACAATGAAGAATACTCAAAGTTGTGTTGATATCTTTTATAGTGTTTTTTTCCGCTGCTTACAGTTGTGGTTTTAGTTACGATTTGAAAGAGAACCAGTTATTTGAAGGTCTATCAATAAAATGGGTTTATAAGTGTCTTAATCAGAGTCTTTTTCTTGCTTACTCAAAGTAAGACAGACTTTTTTTGTTGGTATCTTTTATAGTGTTTTTCGCTGCTTCTGGTTTCACTGTTTTTGGTTCCAATTGAGAAGAGAATCAGTTCTTTGAAGATCTACCAATTAAATGGATTTATTAGCGTCTTAATCAGTATTTTTGTCGCTGCTAAATTGTTTTTTTGCCGGTTTGTCGTCCCCGCGAACAGAGCAAATATCCTGCATTTTAGGCCATCCTACCACCACCTGTGTTTGACTGGATGAAACCTCTTGTGCTTGACAGTGTTGAGGCGGCTGTGCACAAAGTATATCGAAAGAAACCAGACGGATGATTTCTTGTGAATATTTCACTATTGTCATGGAAGTCGAGTTTCTCTGTTACTGGGCTCCTGAGACAAAATGCTATGAAATAATGCAAGTGTGTGTGTGTGTGTGTGATGTTGTGCGTAGGGCGTATGTGTGTGCTGTTGTGCGTAGGGTGTGTGTGTGTGTGCATAGGGAGTCTGTGTCTGTGTGTGTGTGTGTGTGTGTGTGTGTGTGTGTGCGCTATTGTGGTACGGTGTGTGTGTGTGCTGTTGTGCATAGGGCGTCTGTGTGTGTGTGTGTGTTAGGGATGTTAAACGATTCATTATTTGCGTGTCGACGTGTCGGAGGCATGAATCGACAAATCGATCGATTTACTATGCCATTAGAAAAGAGAAAAAAAAAGGCAATGTGCATTTTTTTGCGGCAGCAGAGCGTAGTTGTGGTGCTGATAAACTGCGCTTTCCTTTAAACAACACTGGTGCTGCACGCTGTGTGTGTTCAGACTTCATCTGCATCAAAGCCTTTTTGATAATAAAATGAGAGTCTTTAATTTTAAAAACGCTGTCCATGCGTCGGAGGTGAACTCGGCTGAAAACAGAAACAACAGTCCCTTCAGTCGCACTGTCAGCTTGCCGAAATGGCTCTGTGTACTTGAGACATACAAACAGATCGCGGAAGCCGTTCCCGTAGACAACGTTAAAGGGCAGGATAGCCCCGGTTATCATTTTATTCAACAAACCACAGAGTTTTTCTGCACGGCGGCTCATTCACTCATAGGCTACTTGCGAGGTCTCCTGGTGATCGTCACCGTCACAGCGCTACTCGCTGCTTTGCCCGGGCGGAGGCTTTGTGTGAAGGTGATTTAACATCACGGCCGTAGATGAATGCTATAACTTTATGCTGCATATGTTGCACTGCACTGTTGGCCCACACAGGACATTTAATGCACATAGCAGAAATGAAGCGCCTGCAGCGCGCTCGTGACCACACGTGAACTCGCATCACGGACGTCTCACATGTCCCCAAAACATCTAATAAAGTAAAACACCCGATTTACCGATTTCTATTTTTAGAGTCGCCTTGGGCACGAGTCGAAAATCGAGCCGAGAATCGACACATTGTTCACATCCCTAGTGTGTGTGTGTGTGTGTGTGTGTGTGTGTGTGTGTGTGTGTGTGTGTGTGTGTGTGTGCACTATTGTGGTACGGTGTGTGTGTGTGTGTGTATACAGTATGTGTGAGAAGTCGCAGGAGAGCGGCGAGGTGTTGACTGTTGAGAAAAGGAATGTTTTGTCATCACAGCAGTTGGTCGAGAGAAAAATGATCCGAAACACAAAAGAGGAGTTAAGATATTTTGATATTTTTAGCCAGAGTTGGCAGCTCAGAAACAAGGGGAGCCATCGCATGTGGAGTGATATTTAAAACGGCATATTTAACTCCCTTTTCATTGTTTTCCTGGATATGTCTGTAAGCCCCAGAGTCAGCTGTGGCATATTTTAGGTTTAGATATCACATGACCCAAATACAATCACCCACGGATCCTGTATTCCTGCTGTGTGCTGCAACATACATTTTACAGTGTATTCTGGATCCATACTATAGCACATTACACCGGTGCAAATGATTTATACAGGCAAGTTTGAAGTATTTAAGACTGATTGATTGATTGATTGATTGATTGATTGATTGATTGATTGATTGATTGATTGATTGATTGATTGATTGATTGATTGATTGATTGATTGATTGATTGCATTTATTTCAGACATATCAAATGAAAATGAAACTAATCAAAAATACAAAACAAAATGAAAAGCAAAAAAATACACTAGAAAAAAAACAATATTCAGATTATTTCACTAAAAAAGAAAATTATCTATCTATCTATCTATCTATCTATCTATCTATCTATCTATCTATCTATCTATCTATCTATCTATCTATCTATCTATCTATCTATCTATCTATCTATCTATCTATCTATCTATCTATCCATCTATCTATCTATCTATCTATCTATCACTCTCCAACTACAAATAGACTGCAGTGTATTTCTTAAAAATGCAAGGACTTAAATCACTGGTCAATCATTTAGATTTATAATGTCTCCGCAAATACCTTATCAGATCAAAGGGTTGGCGGTTCGATCCCCGCCCTGCCACCTGTGTCATGGTTGTTGTGTCCTTGGGCAAGACACTTCACCCACCTTGCCTTGTGTGAATGTCGATAGTTAGCCTGCTATCAGTGTGTGAATGTGTGTGTGAATGGTAACGTGGGAAAGGAAAACAGGTCTCCCTTGAAAAAGAGTCTTCGGTCTCAATGGGATTTACTTGTATAAAAAAAAGGTTAACGGGAGTCCACATCTCAGAAGTGCCTAAAGACTAAAATTTGCCATATGCAACTTTTTGAGATAATAAAACCCCCAATAACAAACAGGGAATTTGTATAATGTGAACTTTGTGTGACTGCTTGTCCTATCTGCCTAAAACTCTTCGAAAAATATCTTATTGAAATATCTTTGGACATTTTATTTGCCCATTTTATTCTCTCGGTGCATTGTGCCTGCTGCGATCAAAGTGTGACATTTGTAACAACAACAACAACAACAACTTTGTGTCCAACTCGTTTGGTAATGGCTTGGTGTAATGCACACACACACACACACACACACACACACACACACAACAATGTATGAAAGCGTTTTCTTTATAACTGCAATCCAGTCGGTATATTAACAGGACATTGAGTGCATAAAAATGCCCTCTCTTCTCTCCGTATGAATAAATGTCGGTCGGTAAAAACTTTTATGGGTTGTGTGTGTGTGTGTGTGTGTGTGTGTGTGTGTGTGCGTCTGGGGTGGCAGCTTTTTGTATTGAGCCAACAAATACAAATGCTTTTGGGTGTTCAACGGAAGCTCCATAGATCATGTGAAAATGGAGGCTATATATTTTCCAGAATTGGACAAAAAAAGGACGAAATTCAACAGCGTAGGTTACACTGTGTTGCCGCATTAAAAGCACAAAGGGTTGATGGTTGATGATCGATTCGTAATGAACAGAAAGGGCTTGAGAGGATCCTTCACTACATAAATACTGCATTAGTCTCGCTCCCTGTCTCACTGCTGGCATAGGCCCTGATATCTAACACCACATTCAAAAAGCTTAGTCTGAAGTTAGGCTCCCAGAGACACTTCATTCCTCATTTCTATCGACTCTAGTTTCTTCTCTCTCTCTTTCTCGTTTTAATGTGTAACTGAATCAATCAGATTAATTAACAACTTTTTTTTAAAGATAATTTTTTGGCATTTTCAAGCTTTATTAGACAATACAGAGTTGAAATGGGGAGACAGAGAGAGAGAGAGGGGGGATGACCTGCAGTAAAAGTCCACGGGTCGGATTTGAACCCGCGACCACTGCAACGAAGGCCGGAGCTGATATGGTACACACTCTATCCACTATGCCACCGGAGCGCCCCTACAGATATTTTTTAAGTAAGACAGTGTTTGGTAGAATCACATACCTACGTCTATTGAAGTCTAACGTAGTCTGTCTGTCAACAAAACAGTCAAAAGCTTTCTAGTGTTCAAGTTGAGACTGAGAAAGTTTTGTTGTGGTTGTGTTTTTACTGTTGTCTGTTCTGGTGTTTTACACTCAGCACATCAATACAGACATCTGTGTGTGTGTGTGTGTGTGTCTCTCTCTCTCTCTCTCTCTCTCTCTGTGTATGTGTGTGTGTGTGTGTGTGTGTCTCTCTCTCTCTTTCTCTCTGTATGTGTGCGTCGATCTCTCTGTGTGTCTCTGTCTCTCTATATGTGTGTCTCTCCCTCTGTGTGTGTGTCTGTCTGTCTCTCTCTCTCTCTGTATGTATGTGTTTGTCCCTCTCTCTCTCTCTCTCTGTTTGTGTGTCTCTGTCTCTCTCTCTCTCTCTCTCTCTCTCTGTGTCTGTGTGTGTGTGTGTCTCTGTCTCTCTTTCTCTCTCCCTCTCTCTCTGTGTCTCTGTCTCTCTCTCTGTCTCTCTCTCTCTCTCTGTGTGTGTCTGTGTGTGTGCTCCTACCCAGCGCGGCTCCCTGATGTGAGCAGAAGCCTGTGAGGGTCTTGAGAGCCTCAGGCGGTCGATAATTGCTCTTCAATTGAATCAAGCCGTGAACCGAGGCGACAGATAGAGATCTCACCTCCCACTGAGGCGCGCTGCATTCAGCCCAGCCTGCTATTTATTTAATTAATTTCTACTGTACATAGATAACAGCAGACTTCACCAATTACAAAGGCGACCGGCTCAAGTGTGTGTGTGTGTGTGTGTGTGTGTGTGTGTGTGTGTGTGTGTGTGCGCGCGCGTGTGTGCGTGTGTGTTCGATATCCGGCTCAAGTGTCTTAAAGTGATACTCGAATCAGCCTGTGACATCTCCCCCAAACTCCTTATAGTGACTGCCCTATCTATCTATCTATCTATCTATCTATCTATCTATCTATCTATCTATCTATCTATCTATCTATCTATCTATCTATCTATCCATGCATCCTTATAGTGACTACATTGACCTCCATCTCCATAATGCAACAGACTAACTGCATAACTACATTTATACAACCCCACTTCAAAAATACTGAACTATTCTAACCCAACTATAACTGAAGTGTTTTTTTCTGTGTAATAATTTGTGGCTGAGGGTTGATTGTTCAGAGCGGCGGACGGATATAACGCTGTTAATTCCGATCTCTGTCACGTCTTTCATGAAAGCGTTCACGGTCAGACGAGACGAGGGAGGAAGAGAGGGAGCATATGATGGTCGGATGAGATGCGTGCCGTCTTGCTGACTTTTCCTCTCCTCCGTCAACCATCTCTCTCTCTCTCTCTCTCTCTCTCTCTCTCTCTCTCTCTTTTCTACTAAGCTGGACTTATAAATAATGTAACTTTATCAATACCGTAAACTTATGGAGCTGTTGCGTGCTTTTAAAGAAACGATTTTTAATAGTTTCGTCTGCCCCTTTGAGTGTCTACATATATCGCACTCACTCACTCACTCACTCACTCACTCACACACACACACACACACCACACTCTCTCTCTCTCTCTCTCTCTTTTCTCTTTCTCTATGAGAGCCATTTGTGCTCATACTTTATTCCATGATTCAACTTTACTCATAGGTCCATTTCTTTTATTCTTTTTTTTTTTTTAAACTTTACTCATAGTCCATTGACATTAAAATATTATATTATATTGAATCAAGGCTACTTATACTTTTCAATGTTAATTCAACAGTCTATTTTTCCCTCTGAGGATCATGAATGAAAATGTAACATCAAACGAGGCCATCGGCAAGAACACTGCAATTTTTTAAAAATATTCATGGTACTTAATCAAAGTCGTATCTGCATGAATCAACTTTACTGATCGGCCCAGTGGCATGACTTCAAGCTATAGTGCGTTGTCACGACTTCAGCCAGTATTTAGGTTGCGTTCCGAATCGCATACTTTCTACTATATAGTATGTAGAAAAAAGATTTAGGATGTCCCGATTCTTGTGGCCAGATTTAGGATGGTTAGAATACCCGGATGGTCTACTTCATGCGGCCAAGATTGTTAGTGTTGAAAAGTGCATCCTATTTGGGCGATTCTGACCCACAATCCAGTGCGCACGTGAAGTGACGTAACATCGAC
>NC_137223.1:23307770-23315270 GCF_949987685.1 Ammodytes marinus | reverse complement strand
CGCATGCTTTTGAAACTCTGTCTCTCTCTCTCACACACACACACACACACACACACACACACACACACAAACACACGCATATATTTATACACACACACACACACACACTATCTTGGTCCGTGTATATGTGTTGCTATGCTGTCTGTCTGTGGAAGGCATGTCATTTTCATGCAGTTGTATGAATAGCTTGCCAGCCCTCCATCACTTACTGTGTGTGCCCAGAAATCGAGACAAGAACACAATTCAACTCAATCACACACACACACACACACACACACACACACACACACACACACACACACACACACACACACACACACACACACACACACACACACACACACACACACACACACATACACACACTTTTTTCTCTCTGTTCTCATTTCCGCCTCTCTGCCTGCAGAAGTCTAATTTGTCAGTTGTCGTGTGCTGGCTTTCTACGCGCTCCTTCCCTATCTCTCTATCCATTTGTTAGGCAACGGATAGAATGCCACTCAGTACAAGTTGAATTACAGGTGCTCCAGGTCTCTGCCATCCAAGTGTGTGTGTGTGTGTGTGTGTGTGTGTGTGTGTGTGTGTGTGTGTGTGTGTGTGTGTGTGTGTGTGTGTGTGTGTGTGTGTGTGTGTGTGTGTGTGTGTGTGTGTGTGACAGAGAGAGAAAGGACGGAATAAGAGAGACAGGGAAAATAGTGGAAACAGTGAGTGGCAGGATGGATTGCAGAGTGAATCCATCACGCTTACACACACACACACACACACACAATACGAAAGCACACACACACACACACACACACACACACACACACACACACACACACACACACACACACACACACACACACACACACACAGCTCTTTAGTCCCTAGAAAAACAGAAAAAAGATGGGAACAAGAAAGTGTTGTTCCTTTATGATTTTTCATCCTCTGCATGTCGTCTCTGTGCATATCCGTCTCTCTTGAGCCGACACAAATGGTCTAAAACACAGAGTTATTGCTGAGTTCCTCAAGCATTTCCATCCATAAATCACACACACACACACACACACACACACACACACACACACACACACACACACACACACACACACACACACACACACACACACACACACACTCTGTAGGCTACATTATACATGTATCCATATTTTGTACTCTTTTCGTACCTCAAGGGACCCATAAAGGATAACTTTGAGTTGTTATTGATTCAGAATGGAGTAGTTTTTATACTGCCAGCCTCTTGTATTACTTTATTGTCCTTGTTTTTAGCTGTAGGTCTGTAACTTTTGTTCTATGAATCGTTCTTGGAGCTATGTGTGAGTCGACTTAAAGCTGGGGTGGAGGATTTGGGGAGAAAATGGCAGTTGGGATAGAGATTCGAATCCAAATACCTCAACCGCTCCACTTGTTCTCTTTGGTCCCTCCCCTATGGTCCCTCCCTGACACGCTCTACACCAACAAAGTCGAATGGACAGTCCCAACAGCCAATAAGAACAGAGAATCGGAGGCTCGCTCTGATTGGTCAAAGTGTACAGCTCATGTTAACTTTGACCAATCAGAAATCGCATACCCCAGCTTTAAACGGGAGTGTTATGTGTTCACATGCTTGGCGGGAAATACAAACCGGTCTCGCTCTATTTGATCAGCGGGCGAGTTGATCAAAGAAATTCAATTGGCAGGCGAAGTGTTGAGATCAAAGTGGTCTGGTGTTTCATTTGATAAAGGAGGCAAAACAACATGGACAACAACTGTTAAGAATTCAACAAGAAACTTTAAGATATTTCTGAAACAGTCTCATCTTTCCTCTGATGATCATAAATGACATGTAACAGCAAACAAGACCATCAGATCAGTGCAAAGAATGCTATTGCTGTAGTAAAAACACCACCGCTTTTGTCCAAAGGGGTTGAAATAATTACCAAAAATAAAAAGTTCCTCAGATCTATTATAAATACATAACGAAACATGTCTAAACGTAACATTATATTTGCCTACTCCAATACAAAACTATTATTCTATACTATTAAAGTTCACTGTGAGTTATTTGGACAGACACTCTCACCACTTATATCACATAGAAATGGTCTGTTACAACCCTGCTGTCAGGAGGGCAAAAAGGTCTTATACCATTTTCACTTCACCAACCCTGAGGCTATTTCTGCTCTATCTCTATGACCGTGTGTGTGTGTGTGTGTGTGTGTGTGTGTGTGTGTGTGGGCAGCCTTTGCCCTCAGGCACATCAAACTCTCAGCATGTAGGGATGAACTAACAGGCACCAAGCAGAGTCTCTCTCTCTCTCTCACACACACACACACACACACACACACACACACACACACACACACACACACACACACACACACACACACACACACACACACACACACACACACACACACACACACACACACACACACACACACACACACACACACACACACACTCCTATTTTTGATCTGATTCCAACCTTGAAGTGACCTGCTCTCGACCAGCTGTCAGGCTACAAGACATTGGCCTACTGTGACACAGAGAGAGAGAGAGAGAGAGAGAGAGAGAGATTTATTTTCGATAAGTTTTCTTTATAGTATTTGATATATTGTATGCACATTTGTACTCATCATATTGTTATATTGTACATATTGTTCTGATTGTTCTCATTTGTTTATTTGTCATACGTATATATATAATAAAAATAAGAGTGAAAAAAGAGAAAAATAAAAATTGTGAGGATATCTTTTTAAATTAAAAAAAAAAGTCAACTATGGGTTTTTTCTCCGCATAGAGATGGCCCCTTCCACCTTGTTAGACAGGTTCGAATCAGCCTAGAACGGTGAGATATTCCCTCTATAAGTTAGGTGCATAACATATTGGGTTGAAAAAGAGGAGAAAAATACAAGGAAAGATAGGGAATCTTGAAGGAAAAAAGGAAGGATAGAAGGATTTGACTGCTAACCCTAACCCTAACCCTAACCCTAACCCCAACCCTAACCCTAACCCCAACCCCAACCCCAACCCTAACCCTAACCCTAACCCCAACCCTAACCCTAACCCTAACCCTAACCCTATCTAACCCTAACCCCCTAACCCTAACCCTAACCCTATCTAACCCTAACCCTAACCCTAACCCTAACCCTAACCCTCTAACCCTAACCCTAACCCTAACCCTCTAACCCTAACCCTAACCCTATCTAACCCTAACCCTAACCCTAACCCTAACCCTATCTAACCCTAACCCTAACCCTAACCCTAACCCTATCTAACCCTAACCCTAACCCTCTAACCCTAACCCTAACCCTAACCCTAACCCTAACCCTAACCCTAACCCTATCTAACCCCCTAACCCTAACCCTATCCCTAGCCCTAACCCTATCTAACCCTAACCCTAACCCTAACCCTCTAACCCTAACCCTAACCCTATCTAACCCTAACCCTAACCCTAACCCTATCTAACCCTAACCCTAACCCTAACCCTAACCCTAACCATAACCCTAACCCTATCTAACCCTAACCCTAACCCTCTAACCCTAACCCTAACCCTAACCCTCTAACCCTAACCCTAACCCTAACCCTAACCCTATCTAACCCTAACCCTATCTAACCCTAACCCTAACCCTCTAACCCTAACCCTAACCCTCTAACCCTAACCCTAACCCTAACCCTAACCCTATCTAACCCTAACCCTAACCCTAACCCTATCTAACCCTAACCCTAACCCTCTAACCCTAACCCTAACCCTATCTAACCCTAACCCTAACCCTCTAACCCTAACCCTAACCCTAACCCTAACCCTAACCCTATCTAACCCTAACCCTCTAACCCTAACCCTAACCCTCTAACCCTAACCCTCTAACCCTAACCCTAACCCTAACCCTATCTAACCCTAACCCTCTAACCCTAACCCTAACCCTAACCCTAACCCTATCCAACCCTAACCCTAACCCTAACCCTAACCCTATCTAACCCTAACCCTAACCCTTTAACCCTAACCCTAACCCTATCTAACCCTAACCCTAACCCTCTAACCCTAACCCTAACCCTAACCCTAACCCTAACCCTAACCCTATCTAACCCTAACCCTCTAACCCTCTAACCCTAACCCTAACCCTAACCAGCAGTGTTAAATGTGTAAGCTTGTGATAAGCAGCAGCTATCCAACACTATCAGAGAGACACAGATAAGAGCTATAATCTATTCCCCATCGTTATTTACACACACACACACACACACACACACACACACACACACACACACACACACACACACACACACTCACACACACTGAGATCTCACACCATTACTCAGCTAAATCTAATGTCAACACAGACCAGGGATACATCCGATGGCATGATGCACTTTGCTGTTACATGTAATTTATGATCATCAGAGGAAATGTTGAGACCGCTTCAGAAATAATTTAAAGTTCTCCTCGCAGCACCTTTTAAGACTTACAATTCAGTGTATGCATTGTCTA
Source organism: Ammodytes marinus (assembly GCF_949987685.1). NCBI lineage: Eukaryota > Metazoa > Chordata > Actinopteri > Uranoscopiformes > Ammodytidae > Ammodytes > Ammodytes marinus. The sequence continues at coordinate 23,310,799 of NC_137223.1, read as the reverse complement.
CACACAAAGACACAAAGAAACATTAATTAAACATAGTTTGAGGAAACTATTGTCTTAACTAAAACCCAGGACAGTTTGCAGATGCCGGTATATCCACACCATGACACAGCAGAAGTCCAGTGTTACTGGGAGGAGGAACCAGAGACCTCATGGTTACTGGGAGGAACCAGAGACCTCATGGTTACTGGGAGGAACCAGAGACCTCATGGTTACTGGGAGGAGGAACCAGAGACCTCATGGTTACTGGGAGGAGGAACCAGAGACCTCATGGTTACTGGTCGGCTCCTCTTTTCCTCTAGGCCATCCTACCACCCCTCTTCCTCTCTTTCTTTTTTTCTTTTTTTTGGGCATTTTTATGCTTTATTGATAGTGTAGAGACAAAGTTGAAATGGGGCAGAGAGGGGAGTGACATGCAGAGAACGACCGCGGGCTGCAATCGAACCCGGGTCTGCTGCTGGCCGAGGCCCATGGGGGGGACGCCCTACCAACTGAGCTAAGGGCGCCCCCTTCTCTCCCTCTCTATCCAAACCATGACACAGCAGAGCTCCAAAGGCCAAGAATAGCCGGAGGCGTTTCAAGTGCAATATCACATTTTCATAATGAAAGTCAATGAGCTGTAAATCTCTGCTGACAGAGTTATGGGGCGAGAAGAGCTTATGGCGGCAATACTGAAACTATTTAACTATCGCCCATGTGTGTGTGTGTGTGTGTGTGTGTGTGTGTGTGTGTGTGTGTGTGTGTGTGTGTGTGTGTGTGTGTGTGTGTCAGCATTAACAAGAAACAGCTGCGTGTGGCGGTTCACTGCTTAAGTCCCATCGTGACGCTTAGATACTCCTGGTTTACAAGCTACGTTTTTTAATTAAGCAGACCACGCATCGCCATCGTGTGAGTGTGTGTGAGTGTGTGTGTGTGTGTGTGTGTGTGTGTGTGTGTGTGTGTGTGTGTGTGTGTGTGTGTGTGTGTGTGTGTGTGTGTGTGTGTGTGTGTGTGTGTGTGTGTGTGTGTGTGATCGTGTGAGATCCTTCTTGTGGGAGACATAATATGGATGAAGCAGCAGATTTGTTTATGGGGCAATAACTATTGTATTGTTTTTTTTCTATAGTTTTATCGTTGACTCTGTTTTCTTTATGAATGAACACCTTATCGTTGGTATTCACTGATCCAACAGTTCTAGTCTTACTGTTTACTTTATTGCAAAACTGATTATTTTTTTATACCTGGACCTTTATTTGCAACTTCAACGCACAATATAAAATACAACAAATAACAGTCTTTTTAAAATGTGAAATTATGTCAGAAAGTGAAATTATTCAAATATAAAATATAAAAAATGTATAGCATATTAAGTTGTATGTAATTGGCAAATATAGTATCGCCAATAGTACAGAGAATATAGATAAGAGAAGCGAATATAATTGTTGTTTTTGTTTTATTTTATTTTATTTTTATTTTTTTTTTATTTAATAAATATTTTGATTTTTAATTTTTTTTAAGGAAAGGGGTAGGATTAAATAAGTGTATACTTCTTCCTGCTCCTTTTCAGGCATATTTATTGTATTTCCATGCTCTTCATTTTGTTTTGTATGTGGATGTCTGAAATAAACTAAATCAAATCAAATCAAATCAAAAAATTCAATCTATTAATCAAATTCAGGCCAGTGTTTAATTGTTTAATATAAAAACATAATGTAATTCTATATAATCATAATGCACCATTCCCTCTACTTGTTGGTTGTGAGTTACTTCTTAACCCTTTAGGCGCCGGGTTTTATTTTTAAAAATACTAGATTTTGACACTTAAATTTCAGAAGGCTCTGGATTGAAAGTGGTTTGAGATAGAGACAAAGTGTAAATGAGACAAATATTGAGAATGACCTAAAGTTTATCTGGGGAGTACATTTTCCGATCTAATTAGCATATTATGACGTCATATGGTGGCGGCCATGTTGGATTACGTAATTTCCATGAAATACCTGATATTTTGAAAGAGAGTTGAATTTATTTAATCAGATTCACCCCTCCATCCATTTGTAATGATGTCCACTTTGTTGTAAGCCACAGTTGTAAACTAGAACTAGAACTACACCACAACTCATGTAAACAGTAGGCGTTTTTTATGATTTTTTATTTTTTTACCCACCACCATTTTTATTTCCTTTTTTCTACTATTCTTCATTATTATTATGATGATTATTATTATTATTATTATTATCATCATTATTATCATTATAATATGATAATATTGATATATATAATGCTGCGTCGCATGCCTGCACCACTGCTGCGCATGGACGCACCGTGACCGGGGCCGTAGAAAGAGTGAACACTAAACTCCCTACTCGTCAACTTTTTGCTTGCCATATCTCTAAATAACTCCTAAATCCAGCAATACAGCTGCAGCATAAATAGCTTCGTGGCACACTATCTCCGATTTCGCACCTAACAACAGCGCGATTCATTTGCAGCCTGGACGCGGAGGTGTTTCTCCTCTCTGCTCTGACAGCAGGCTGAGACTCGCTCCGAGGGGCTGCTCCGAGACTGACCGCCTCGTAGTGCTTTGAGACGGGGAGGGGCTCTCGGCAACACCCGCTGCTCGTTGAGCAATGAGCACAGTAACTGCAGAGTGATACGTGCTTTCACGTCAGAGTCTCCAAACACCACAAAAGTTTTCAATAAAACCAGAAAAAATCGCTAGGAGGATTTGACAAAAAAAGTTTTGATGGGATTTTTTTTTTTTTTTTGGGATGGGATTTCCGGATTTCCGCGAATATTTTGCATTGAAGGACGACGTTTTTCTGAGCTAAGGTCTAGGTATGGGATGTCTGCCAACTAGTGGAGGGGAGTTTGAACAAAATATAACACTCTATTTAGAGAAAACAGCTGTTTGATTCAGTAAAGCGTCTTGTCGCAATTTTGCGACTTTGGCGCCTAAAGGGTTAACTTCAATATGATTTTGCTTCATGCTGAATATTTTACTGTCACTCATTTCCAGTCCTGAATGTGTTTACGGGATTCCTTTGACCATCATT
>NC_137223.1:23295270-23297770 GCF_949987685.1 Ammodytes marinus | reverse complement strand
CTCTTTACAACGTGGTTTTAAAATGATAACTGAAAGGTTTTTTCACAGCACTTCGGAGTCAGACATAGAAATAAAGAAAACAGATCAGTATATAACCAAAGGGGCCCACCATAGCTAGCAACATGCCCGTTTACAGGCCTTTTTTTAAAGCGTACAGGTAGCAATTCCTGAGGAGATATTCACTGATTTTGACCAAAAGGGATTTTAATAACAAACAATCTCCAGAATCACTGACTCCACCTTTAAATACAACTTTTCAAAATGACTAGGCAGCAAAAACATTAAAATATAAATGTGACCTAGAGTAGAGTGAAGGCTGAGAGGTAAAAAGGTGAGGTTTTGACTAGGATCTGACACCATCTCTACCTCTGTCTTATTGAAGCCTCCAGCTCCACTACCTCTCTTCTCCCCTCTCTTTCTCCCTGTCTTTCCCTCTCTTTCCCCCCGCTTTCCCCCTGTCTTTCCCCCCTCTCTATCCATCTCTTTCCCCTTCTCCTCCCCCTCTCTTTCCCCATCTCCTCTCCCTCTCTCTCCCCCTCTCCCCTCTCTTTCCCCCGCTCTATCCCCCTCTCTCTCCCTCTCGTTCTGCCTCTCTTTCCCCCCTCTCTCTCCCTCTCTTCTCCCCTCTCTTCCCCCCGTCTCTCCCTTCCCTTCACACCGACTGTCTCTGTAGTCCATTTATTTCGTATCCCGTCTCTGCTGTCTCTGGTTGGATATTTAACTGGCGTTCTGAGGGTTTGCCTGAAAGCGTAAAAGCATCTCGTCTTAGGTCCCGAACACGAGAGCAGGAGACAGAGATGAGCAGACAGACAATAGAAGAAAAGAAAAGAGAAGAGAAGCCAGTGCCTTGCGGGGGGAATCTGTCGAGAATGTACAAAAGTGTGTGTGTGTGTGTGTGTGTGTGTGTGTGTGTGTGTGTGTGTGTGTGTGTGTGTGTGTGTGTGTGTGTGTGTGTGTGTGTGTTTGCGTCTCACAAAAGCAGAGCTGAAAGGAGAAATAGGTGTCTTAGCTGTTAGAGTAGTACAGTATCAACGTGTCTGTAATTTAGTTTGTTTGTGACTTTGAAACTTTAAACTTTAAAGGTGGAGTCGGTGATTCTGGAGAACGCTTGTTGTATAAATCACTTTTTTTGTCAAAATCAGTGAATATCTCCTCACGATCCACTTTCATATACTAAAAGGTTGATCCAATGTCTGGCTTTTTTAAAAAAAAACTCCACTAACGACAGCAGTCTGCATCACACTTTTAAATTAAAAGTTTAAAAGTGGAATCAGTGATATTCAGGAACGCTTGTCATCAAAATCACTTTTTCTCAAAATCAGTGAAAATCTCCTCATGACGTTACCTGTCTGTACTGTGTGTGCGCTGACAAAAAAAACAGCCTTTAGGTCTAGGCTTTGTACTAAAACCTTATTTTTTTCAGCGCACACACAGTACAGACAGACAGGTAGCGGATCGTGAAGAGATTTTTTTGATGTGAGGGGCCTGATTTTGACAAAAAAAGTGATTTTGACAACAAAATACCCCAAAATCGCTATTGTCTTACACTGCGCTTGATTACAAACTCGCAGTCTGTTCTGTGAATGATTCCTGACCTTGATCTTACATCAATGGCCGCCCCTCCCTGTCCACACTGACCTGTCCACATCCCATCCCGTCTCTCGTATCCCGTGTCTTGAATTAGGAAGCGCGGCGTGATTGATGTTCTAAAAGCCGGAATAGCTCTTTGTTTTGCATATATTCATTTTCACAGACGGAGCGCAAGGGGTTTGTATTTCCTCCTGGATTTGTATGTAGGACTCCTAATGGACTCGGAGATATGTGTGTGTGTTTGTGTGTGTGTGTGTGTGTTTTTCTGCATAATGTGTGTGTGTGTATGTGTGTGTGTGTGTGTGTGCGTGTCTGTCTGCTTCTGTGTTTCTGTGTGTGTGTGTGTGTGTGTGTCTGCTTCTGTGTTTGTGTGTGTGTGTGTGCATGTGCTTCTGTAGCGTCTGTGTGTGTGTGTGTGTCTCTCTCTCTCTCTCAGTGTTTGTGTGTGTGTGTGTCTGCATAGCGTCTGTGTGTGTGTGTGTATTTGTAAATCTATACGTGGCTGATTTAGAATTGCCTCCGGTGGCTAATGCAGCAGCTAATGGGCGAAGTAATGATTGTTGCAAATGAAAACTGCCGAATTCTATTCTAGTGTAAAAGGAGAAGTGTAAAGACATGGTGCTGTTATTGGTCGTGATGGCACAGTACACCGGTTCATTCATTACAGATTGATGAATGTTTCATTATACCAATAAGAGGCGTGTATTACAATATAATGTACAGCCTATGTAGTGTGTTAACAGGATGGGTCATAGATCCCAAGCTAGTGTCGGAGTGAATGCAGATTGTGAACAGTTGTGTCTTATGGGGAGAGCAGGTCGATAGCTGAAGTATCAATATGACTGATACTTAGCCACACATACAGTACATGGACAAACACACACACACACACTCACATAGAGACACACAC
>NC_137223.1:23275270-23292770 GCF_949987685.1 Ammodytes marinus | reverse complement strand
AAAAATAAGTTAAAAAGGTCAAATTAGGAAGTACAATTCTTACAGTATACTTACAGTATGTGTGACTATAAAATGATACATTGTGAATGAAGCATTCTTTGCACTGATGGTCTCGTTTGCTGTCACATGTAATTTATGATCATCAGAGGAAAAATCAGACTCTTTCAGAAATATTTAATAGTTCCTCTTATAACCTTTTATCTAGATAAGTAACTTCAGGATGGAACAACAGCCCAAAGGCAGTGCACTACAGACTTCTTTAAGACCCGCCCCCTGAGGATCATTTTGTCCAATCAAACGAGTGACACAACACTGTGAACCAATGAACGCCGTTTAGACAGCTCCCCCATTTAGAATGTAAAGCAAGGCAAGTGTATTTCTATGGCACAATTCAGACACAAGGCCATTCAAAGAGCTTTACAGGGGCATGACATGCATCAAGATTAAAAGACATACATTTTCGACCTTAGAAAAGCGAATGAAAAATATGAATAGAAATAAAACATTCCAATTAAATAAAAATGACAGGTCAAAAGGGAAATATTCAACGTAATAAATATCGCCAGTGTATATCCAAGCCGATCCCCCTGGCAACAACAAGCGACTAATTGCTGTATGTTGATTTTTTTTCCGCCGTCCTCAGTGAGTTAACAGCAAATCGAAGTGAGGAGGGGGCAGTTCGTTAAGACATATCAATAGAGATCTGGTTTGCATGGTAACTAACGAGGCGAAGCTTCAGGCTCTTTGTTATTGGATGAGTGGAGGCAGACAGGAAGACATATTAATCTACAGGCTCCGGTAACCATGGCTCCAAATGGAATGGAATGGAATACAATGGAATAGAACACTGTTTCTCCGGCGATAACTGAACAATAATAATGGTTCATCATCCACCACATATATTGGATACAAGTGTCTGCTAAGTGATATGATCATGTAATGTGTATATAGTCCGTATTAATGCTAAATAGATTGAGTAAAGTGAAGGTTAATGTTACGGTGACGACAGGCAGACAAGCAAGCAGGACCCAAATGCAGAAAGTTTCAAGTGAGGGTAATTTATTGTCCAAAAAACACAAACTCCAGAAACGCAAAAAGGCACAAAGGCAAGGCAAGGCACATGGAACATACAGGGACAGACTCACCAACAGGTACAATGCTCGGACAGGGAACAAAGAAACACTGGGGGCCTATCCGAAAAGTCCAATCTCCTTACCTATAAGCCTCCTTTCCTATGCCTTAACCCCTAAACGTCATCGGGGTTAAGGAGAGATGAAAGGTGCTTCCTATCGAACATAGGAAAGGACAGCGTTGTTTCAAATGAATTCGACTCCACCTTTCCTAACCGACGTCATTGCGCGACGGCGAGTATTGCTGACGTGAGTCACTAGCGTGAAACTTCCTTCTCCGAAAATGGACTACAACAAGCGCTCGTTTGATCCATGCGTTCTTTTCATATTGATTTTAATCAGGTTGTCGCCAACAGAGTGAGAATCACTCCCATATATCCCAATTCACATGTGGAATAAAAAGAGGCTACACTTGTGTTGATGTTGAAATGAACTGCCCCCAGTAACTTCATTAAATGTGAAGTTGGTATTTTATTTTCTTATGGTGTAAATTATGTGCTACGAAAATAACTATTATGATGTTGGTCTTTTATGAGTTCTTTATTATCTTTAGCCTGTGTGTGTGTGTGTGGGGGGGGGGGGGGGGGGAGTATTTTGTTTTAGCCGAGTTAAATCTTCCTCTCTTCTCCTCTCCTCTCTTCTGTTTTACCTCTCGTTCGTATTCGTGTAGAGTCGGTAAACTCCGGCGGTGGCCTGTTGCTTTAAATCTTGCCGCCGTAAAGGATTATGGGATACCACTATCTACGTTCCTTTAGCAAAGGTTGGTCAGGAGTAACCTATGCTAAAGGAGGGTTAAAGGATGAATCGAGGCTCCTTTCCTATGCATTTTGGTTATTCGGATTCACCTATCTGCCGAGCACTTCCGGGTCATCTCGATAGGAAAGGAAATTTCCTATGTAAAAAAGAGTTTTCGGATAGGCCCTGGGAGTTGTATACACACACACACACACACAAGACAGGGTAGACAACGAGGGACAGGTGAAACACATTAGGGGAGGGAGCAGTAATCAAACAAGAGGGAAGCTTGACAGGACATGGGGAGGAACAAGACAGACGTACCAAAATAAAACAGGAAACCCGGGTAACACCAAAACAAGACAAGACAAAGACAGACCATGACAGTTAATGCCCGAAAAGGTGTCCAATAATAAGAAAATAATCGAAGACGTGAAGCCGAGAACTGTCCTACTACGCACAGCCTGTTTGAAATAGTTTTATTGGCAGACTAGTTTTATTGTCATTTTTATTAATCACTTATCAACACTGTTTAAACCTGCAGTGTGTAATTTTGGGTTTTATTTCCTAGCAGATTTTGTAGAAAGTAATTATAATATCCATAAGTACATTTAATTTAGTGCATAATAGCTGAAAAACATTTTTTTGAATTATAATTTTTTCCCTTAGAAAGGGTCTCATATATGTCCATATTTCTGCATATTTTGGACCAAGGCCTAGTGCCGCCATCTTGAAAGTGTCATAGTTGGAATGTCATCAGGTGCATTGTTTAACATTTAGAATTGTTCTTGTCCTTGAAGGCCACTGTAGCTTCTGTTATTATTCTAAAGGGTTGGGGTTACCCACGGAGTGTTGCATTCTAGAACTTTGTAGAACTTTCTTGATGATGTCATATTACACACTGCACCTTTAATCGGCGGCGACGCATTAAAGTGGACAGAATGTTTGACAGTTCCATCTAGGTGTCCATATATCAGGGGTTAATCCACACCTATGGAATGTTCTCTAGCCAATCAGAATAGAGTATTCACACAGACTATGGTATATGGTAAAGTATTAGCAGTTTAACTTTCTTTCACAAAGAATGAAAAATGATTTACTCAAAGGCAGAGAGAAAATACTGAAGCAGCACAAAAATAATCAGTGACCAAAATCACAGAAAACAATTCACAAGAGGAACATTACCAAAAAAATAAACAAAACAAAATAAAGCTGTTCATTTTGTTTTTCCCGTTCTACTTTGTCCTGAATGTTCTCCCTCCATTGTACTAAAGCGAGCGTTCCTAATGCCTTTATCTGGCTGAGGAATAACCCGGTTGATGTTATTGTCTAGATAAGTAGAGAAAATAAAGCACAGACTCTACAAACAGCATCTTAACACTGCAGGCCAAATCCTTTCTGAAAGGGAAAAGAAAGTTTTTAGATTTTTATTTTTTTCTGTCAAAACTTTGCTTTCTCCACCAACTCATGCCATCTTCCTGTTATGTAAAATAAAAATTAAGTATTTAAAAAAATCAGTGAATATCTCATCGCGATCCACTACCTGTCCGTACTGAGTGTGCACTGTTTTTTTTATATACAGTCTCTCTAGGCTCTGGTATATTAACAAGCATATTACAGGAAGATGGCATGGGTTGGTACATACTATATTATATTAGGGCATCTCGTAAATACAAGCCTCTATCCTCCTTTATATAAAACACATTTCCAAGTTTAATGAAATAACAAATACTATTAAAACTAAAAAGATTAGAACAGATTGGTTTAACCAGGCACTTTGCTATAGCTATGGTGGGCCCACTTTAAGTACTGTACCCTTTGCTTACACACAGCCTGTAGGCTCTGTGAACAGGCATGTGACTAGCTACGGTTAGCCCCCTTTGTTTCCATACCAGTTTATAGAGCCTAGGCTATCTATAAAAAACTGATTTAGTTTCAGCCTCCACTCAGTATGGACAGGTAGTTGATCATGATGAGATATTCATTGATTTTTTTTTAATATTTGGATTTTATTTATTTAAAGAACACAAACACACAACTGAAAACTTGAACACACAAGCAAAAGACAATAAAATAAACAACTAACATGGCGTACTCTACTTTACTTTGCTTGCTACTTTCCAGGTTTCTAAGCACTTTGTTTAAACAATCTATTCACTGATTTTGATAACAATGGAAAAGTGATTTTGACAACAAGCGTTCTCCAGAATCACTGACTTCACCTTTTAAGTACATCTCGTGCTAAAATCAGTGGCCCTATGACGACATATTGTCTAACGAACACACCAGCTGTCCTACCTCGTCATCCAACATGGGATCGGACAGGCGTGTGTGTGTGTGTGTGTGTGTGTGTGTGTGTGTGTGTGTGTGTGTGTGCGTGTGTGTGGTAAAAGGGGGATTGTCTCTAACTATCTGTCTCTAATGTAACTGACAGCACGACGACACAAACTGTATCTAGGAAAATCCCCGGACGCAGACAAGAGCTCTTAGCCACTGTTTTATTTAAAGGGCCAGCAGTCCTCATCTCATATTATTAACCAGCCTTCATGTTGGATTATAGTTACACAGGATCGCGGCTTTACCAGGTCACATTCTGCTCTTACAGTTTACTTTAATGTCTTTGTTTACCACTTTGTATAATGGCTACGGAGAAATATTTGCTTTCAATTGTATGGGAAGTCAACATTTGAGAACAGGACTCTTCAACAGTCAACAAAAAACCTCTTTAAATCGGTGCATGAAGGGCAGGGAACACTGTTTGAATATGCAGTAATGAATAAATACAAAACCATTGTTTGTAATGAGCGGCCACATACAGTATCTCACAAAAGTGAGTACACCCCTCACATTTCTTCAAATATTTAATTATATCTTTCCATGCAACAACACTGAATAAATGACACTTTGATACAATGTCAAGTAGTCAGTGTACAGCTTGTATAACAGTGTACATTTACTGTCCCCTCAAAATAACTCGACACACAGCCATTAATGTCTAAACTGCTTGCAACAAAAGTGAGTACACCCCTAAGAAAAAATTTCCAAATTGGGCCCAAAGTGTCAATATTTTGTTTTGCCATCATTATTTTCTAGCACTGCCTTAACCCTCTTGGGCATGTAGTTCACTAGAGCTTCACAGGTTGCCACTGGAACCCTCTTCTACCCATTCATGACGACATCAAGGAGCTTGTGGATATTAGAGACCTTGCGCTCCTCCATCTCCCGTTTGAGGATGCCCCAAAGATGCTCAATAGGGTTTAAGACTGGAGACATGCTTGGCCAGTCCATAACCTTTACCCTCAGCTTCTTTAGCAAGCCAGTGGTCGTTCGGAGGGGTGTTTGGGGTCGTTATCATGTTGCAGTACTGCCCTGCGGCCCAGTTTATGAAGGGAGGGGATCATGCTCTGCTTCAGTATGTCACAGTACATGTTAGAATTCAATGAACTGTAGATCCCCAGTGCTGGCAGCACTCATGCAGCCCCAGACCATGACACTCCAACCACCATGCTTGACTCTAGGCAAGACACACTTGTCTTTGTACTCCTCACCTGGTTGCCGCTCCACACTCTTAACACCATCTGAACCAAATAAATGTATTTTGGTCTCATCAGACCACAGGACATGGTTGCAGTAATCGATGTCCGTAGTCTGTTTGTCTTCAGCAAACTTTTTGTGGGGTTTCTTTTGCATCATCTTTAGAATAGGCTTCCTTCTGGGATGACAGCCATGCAGACCAGTATGATGCAGAGTGCGGCGTATGGTCTGAGCACTGACAGGTTGACCCCCCCACCCCTTCAAGCCCTTCAGCAATGCTGGCAGCACTCATACGTCTATTTTCCAAAGCCAACCTCTGTATACGACGCTGACCACGTGCACTCAACCTTCGTAAACTGGGCCGCAGGGTGGTATTACAACATGATAACGACCCCAAACACACCTCCAAGACGACCAGTGGCTTGCTAAAAAAGCTGAGGGTAAAGGTTATGGCCTGGCCAAGCATGTCTCCAGCCCTAAACCCTATTGAGCATCTTTGGGGCATCCTCAAACGGAAGGTGGAGGAGCGCAAGGTCTCTAATATCCACCAGCTCTGTGATGCTGTCATAAATGGGTGGAAGAGGGTTCCAGTTGCAACCTGTGAAGCTCTAGTGAACTACATGCCCAAGAGGGTTAAGGCAGTGCTGGAAAATAATGGTGGCCACACAAAATATTTACACTTTGGGCCCAATTTGTAAATTTTTTCTAAGGGGTGTACTCACTTTTGTTGCCAGCAGTTTAGACATTAATGGCTGTGTGTCGAGTTATTTTGAGGGGATAGTAAATTTACACTGTTATACAAGCTGTACACTGACTACTTTACATTGTATCAAAGTGTCATTTATTCAGTGTTGTCCCATGGAAAGATATAAAGAAAAATGTGAAGAAATGTGAGGGGTGTACTCACTTTTGTGAGATACTGTATACAGTCTGTAGTATCCAGCTGATACGCAAGGATATAGAATTCTACAGTGTGTAAACTAACAGCCTGATACATAAAGTAAAGCCATCCCGGGGGCGCCCTTAGCTCAGTTGGTAGGGCGTCCCCCCCCCATGGGCCTCCTCGGCCAGCAGCGGACCCGGGTTCGATTCCAGCCCGCGGTTGTTCTCTGCATGTCACTCCCCTCTCTGCCCCATTTCAACTCTGTCTCTACACTATCAATAAAGCATAAATATGCCAAAACATATCTTAAAAAAAATAAAAATAAAATAAAATAAAAATGCCATCCCACCACCCTCACTTCTAAAAAAATGTTATCCTACATTTGGTCTTGTTTTGCGTACATACTTGGTAATAGAATTTGCCATACTGATGCATACATGTAATATTCTGAATAAGAAAGCTGATGGTATAATGTTATTGAGTATGCACGACTACTTAATTGATTTTTTAAGATGTATGTCAAAAGACCTTATAGATAGAAAAATGCTAAATAGATGTTCCTATAGTGTAGAATGATATATCTTATTGAAGTTAACAAAGGGCTTAGGCAACACGTTTAGCGCGACAGATTAAACTGTCAGACGATGGCGGGCTGAGTGGATTGTGGGCTCTGGCCTTGTTTGAGTTTGACTGTCTGTCACTAGAATAAATCTTGCTGTTGAAGAGCTGACAGACGGTGAACGTAACAGAGTCATTTTTGGGTTCGCCGTATTTATATAGTTGATCCGAAGGGCAAAACATCCAGATAAAGTTGTTAGTGCCAAGAGCAATTTGGATTTGAAACTGTGGTTGTCAGCAGTTGTGTGTGCGCGCGCATGTGTGTGTGTGTGTGTGTGTGTGTGTGTGTGTCTGTCTCAATGACTGAAAAGCTCACAGCCCTTCTAAAGGGGGAAGAAGGAGCTGTTTTTTTTACGGATACATACTTCACTATGTAACGATGTCCTCCAATTTGATTTGTATCCCTGGATGTTGGGTTGGTAATTGATGGTTATGCCTGAATTGTGATACACTATATATCCAGCATTACATTTTTCCAGTTTGTTTTTGAAAAAAAATAAAAATAAGATTAATAAAATAAATAATAATTAATAAAAAAACTTCAGCATGCATAAATAGCAGCTTAACTCTTGGAGATGAAAGTAGGGAGAAAGTGACAACACTGCACCCAACACTTTTATTTTATGGAATCTTTTTCATTATTTTCCTCCAAATCTTTCTCTCTTTCTCTGAAAAAATTGGGTTTTTATGCATTAGCACTTTATTTATTTGTTCAACTGTAAACATTATGAATATGTGAAAAGAGTGTGAAGTGTTTTAGTAAAAAAAATGTTTACCTCCCTCTCTCTCCCTCTCTCTCTCCCTCTCTCCCTCTCTCTCCCTCCATCCCTCTCTCTCTGATGAAAAGCAAAAGGCACAGAGAGAGAGAGAGAGAGAGAGAGAGAGAGAGAGAGAGAGAGAGAGAGGGGGGCCGCGGTAGATACTGTAGATAGCAGGAGACAGGGAGAAGATGGCAGACTGTGATGTGAGCCTATTACAGCAGCAGCCGTATAGCAGCGCTGTCAACCCGCCATCCCTCCTGCACGGCTTTCATATCCACCTCCAACTCTCTCTCCCTCCTTCTCCATCTCTCTCTCTATCCCATCCCTCTCTCTCCCTCCTTCTCCATCTCTCTCTCTCCCATCTCTCTCTCTCCCTCTACCTCTCTCTCTTCTTCAAGTTCTCTCCATCCGTCCGAAAGTTATAAAGAAACTGCTGCTTTGAGGAATAAAAAGAAAAAGTAATAAAAAAGAGAAAAAAATAAATAAAGAACAGGGCCTTCTCTTGCTGTGAGTACCTGCCGTATCTTTAGTGAATCTTGTTCCCAGTCATAGCATGAGATATTAAATGTGTAAGCCAAGGCTCTGTAAACTGGTATGTAAACAAAGGGTATGTAAACTAAAAGGGGGCCGTCCATAGCTAGCAACATGTAATTTTTACAGAGCCAAGCCTGTGTATGAACACTGCACCAGCCCTCTTTCTATTTTCAACAAACGCACTACAGGCGTAAAATTGACTTAAAAACTCTGCTTCAAACATCAGCTCTCATTTTCATCAGTGAAATGGTTCCCAATGAATGAATGAATAGAGACTTTATTGTCATTGCACATGTCACAAGTACAATGAAATTAGCAGTTAAATCCCATCCAAGAAACATAAAAAGACAGTGTGGGGAGACAGGACGGAGAGACTGTCGGGACGCATGCGCCCTCTTATTATTAGATCAGAAAAGGAAAACAAGAGGGAAAAAACAGGTTATTCCCAAACTATAGGCTCCTCTAAGGGGACGCTAGTGCATTCATCAATGCTCCAGTCAATGTCACTCTGGTTTCAACTTTGACTGCAACACCATCCTTGTTGAAACTGGTTCACTACTCAAGGCTAGATCCCCCAAAACCGCAACTGACATAAAACTGACATAGAAACTTCGCTTCAAACGTCAGCTTCATTTCATCAGTGACTCCAGTGACCCGTCTCGGCCTCTTTCCTCTTTTTCTTCTCACAGCACTTGATCCCAAAGCCTCACATCACGTCAAGGGAACATTAGAGTATGTTCTTGTATACTGTACTTGTTGTGCTCTAAATAGTATTGTACGCATAGCTTGTCCTGCCACAGCGCATTGTGCTCAGGGTCATGATGAATGATCGCAAAAATGGACAATACTCGTTTACATTATTGTTGTCTCTCTCTCTCTCTGTCTCTCTCTCTCTCTCTCTCTCTGTCTCTCCCTCTCTCTCTCTCCCTCTCTCTCCACCCCCCCTTTCTATCTCTCTCTCCACCCCCCCTCTCTCTCTCTCTATGCCGTGCGTTCTAAAGGTCTATTTTCAGGCGCTCACCTGAGTTATGTCAGTAGTATAAAGGCAGAGCACTTAGGACAGCATCTCTCTGAGGAGAAGAGCTATTGGGAGATCTGTGAGTATGTCAGGGCTCAGAGGACCGATGACTCATCAACAACACCAGGGCCACGGTGGTTAGAGCAGTGAAGGCATCCTTAGGTTAACTGGCATTTGTGGTTAGTTAGACACACACGTGAAGAGAGCCACCAAGACATCACACAAATGGCTCATCATTATCTTAACATCATGCACTTGAAAATTGTTGACACATATTTTTACGTGTCACCAAAAGTGATGTACCCTTCAAATTGCCCCATGCACCACTTTTGAAAAAAAAAAATCCTACCTTTATTTATACAGGTAAATCCGATTGAGACCGGAGACTCTTTTTCAAGGGAGACCTGTTCCCATTACTTGATTTAAACTTAGACTTGTTTTATTGTCATTCAATAAATGCACTATAGTGCACATATTAAACAAAATGTCGTCAGCTTGTTACCATTCACACACATTCATACTCCGATAGCAGGTTAACTATCGGGAGCAACTTTGTTATCAGTGTCTTGCCCAGTGGCAATTTGACATGTGGCGGAGAGACGGGGGATCGAACCTCCGACCCTGTAGTTGAGTGGACGACCACCCTACACACTTCACCACAGACGCCCCATTACACTGAGCAACTTTACATTGAAATGAAAAGGCCATTTTTGGTTCAAGTCTCTTTCTTATATAACATCCATAGTTGTGACAAGAATTCAGGGATAGTTTAACGTGTGGCTTGAATCCAGCGATCTGATTGGTTCCTAACTGTTGTATAATAGGCGTATACATAACTGCTATGACGTCCAATCAGTTCGCTTCGCGTCGGGCCACACAACGTCCCCTAACTGTGGTATAATTGTGGGGGCGGGACCTGATAAGCCTTTGGCTTCTCCTGCCACCCTTCGGACGATAACACAAAGTAATATGTATGAATATGCAAAGAGAAAATTGTGTATTGTGTGTAATTGTCCGGAAGAATAATAAATAAAATAAAAATAAATAAATAATGAGCACATCCCACTGCCTGTCTATTGAGCTGTTGCTTAATACTAAACCATGTTGGAGTAATCATTTTTTTATCAGATAACAACTCTATTATTTTTCACACTGAACATGTGTCAGCAGCTGTAAGCTCTGTGTCATCAGCCCAAAATAAACGTGTTCATCAGGCGCAATCTCTCTCTCTCTCTCTCTGACACTGCCCGCTTCACTTCAGACTTTCTGCACACTACACCATGTGAAAAACCATCTATCTATACATACATCATCCACTGTAACTTTAAAGCTATAGTGCGTAACTTTTTTCATACAAGTGAATGTATGTTACATTCAAGCCATCGCCAAATGAGTTGACGCAAAGTTTAATAAAAACTTATCAGCTCCACAAAACTCTCTCTGTATTCCTCAGTATGGCAGCGTTTACAAACTGTTGTCACACAAACGCACACGCAGCACACACACACACACACACACACACACACACACACACACACACACACACACACACACACACACACACACACACACACACACACACACACACACACATACAGATCAAGAAATTAGGCAGAAATCGAGCCCTCTATTTTGACCTTAACCCATAAAACAAATTGGATTAAGGCTCAAATTACTTAATTAAAAATATAAACGCAAAGACAGATGTGTAAAGGATTCCTGCAACTGTTGTCTGATGTGGTTGTAAAGTCATGTGATTAATGTGCTGAGGGGCCTTGGGACAACGTTGAGCTGTTGGCCCCAATTAATCCTCTAAATGCTTTTCTGTGCTCTGTTCATATATCTAGTTGTCTTTACGCTTCACACCTCTATTAAGTACAGCCCGGAACGCAGTAAATACATCGGGGTGTGTGTGTGTGTGTGTGTGTGTGTGTGTGTGTGTGTGTGTGTGTGTGTGTGTGTGTGTGTGTGTGTGTGTGTGGGCGTCGCTAAATCTTACCAAGAGGTTCACTAGTACTCTAGCTGATGGAATACCCACCAAATCAAGCCTTTAGGGCATAGTATTTATTGATTTAAAAAAATGAATTGTGCTTTTAGTAGTAATATACAAAGTGTACACACTATTTTAAAAGAACCCTGGTTAAGACATGGCCAAAACATCTTTGTAATTAAATTGGATAATTCATAATTTCACAATTCAGCAATGACAAGTTCAGTTACATTGGAGAAAGTTGTGTGACCCTTTTTTTTTTTTTTTTTTTTAGATATTTTGTTGGCATTTTTATGCTTTATTGACAGTGTAGAGACATAGTTGAAATGGGGCAGAGAGGGGAGTGACATGCAGAGAACGACCGCGGGCTGGAATCGAACCCGGGTCCGCTGCTGGCCGAGGCCCATGGGGGGGATGCCCTACCAACTGAGCTAAGCGCGTGCCCCTTTGTGTGACCTTTTTCTGTCGGCATAGATGTGCTTTTAACCTGTAATTTTTTATATAATTTAAATGTTCTGTTTCTACTCATTCTCTTTTAAATGTTTTATTTCTATTCATTCGCTTTTCTAATGTGTATTATGTATTTCATGCCCCTGTAAAGCACTTTGAATGGCCTTGTGTCTGAATTGTGCTATAGAAATAAACTTGCCTTGCCTGGCCTTGCTTGCGGTGCATCTGAATATACCAAAAGTACATAGAAATACTTGATTTATTCATATTTTATCTTATTTAATCAAACATTATCAACACTGTGCTTGTGCTATGGTCATGTTAAAATAAAAATAAACTCTAATAACTGACCACACCGATTGGAAGTCCTAAATTGAGCCGAAATCTAATTTGCTCATTTGTTTGCATTTGCACATTTGTTGTACGTGTTCCTACCTGTTTTTCAAATTACCGTTGGTGCATTTCTCCCTCTGCACTGAAACACACTGATTAATGAGCAGACGCCGCAGACCTGTCGGGACATAATTCATATTAATTCATAATTCATATTTCACTGTGAGGATTTTCTTGTGGGGGTAATGTGAATGCATACAAGGCTGTTTCTTGCTTACTGTTCATGGTTGATTGTCTAACTTTAAATGCTGCGTATGTACATAAAGTACAGCTCTGTAAAAAAAAAAAATGGAGACCACTCCAAATGTTCAGTGTCTCTCGTTTGACTATTTATAGGCATATGTTTGAGTAGGATGAACACTTTGGTTTTATACTATTAAACGACCGTGGCTCAGGTGGTTAAGCGGGTTGGCCAATGATCCAAGGGTTGGCGGTTCGATCCCTGCTCTGCCACCTGTGTCATGGTTGTTGTGTCCCTGGGCAAGACACTTCACCCACCTTCACCCACCCTGCCTTGTGTGAATGTGTATGACTGCTGTATGTTAGAGGTGGTGGTCGGAGGGGCCGTAGGCGCTTAATGGCAGCCACGCTTCCGTCAGTCTGCCCCAGGGCAGCTGTGGCTACTATGGTAGTTTACCACCACCAGTATGACTGTGTGTGAATACCTGGAACCCTGTAAAGCGTCTTTGAGTGCCTTGAAAAGCGCTATATAAATCCAATCCATTCATTATTATAAACTGCTGACAACATTTATACCAAATTCACAATGAGAATATTGTCATTGAGAGCATTTTCATTAAGTAATGTAGAGATGAAGATTAAAGAAAAATCCATAAAGAGAAAAATCTCTTTATTTTTTCCGGAGCTGTATTTGTGGATGGAGTTAGGCAAGGCAAGTTTGTTTCTATAGCACAATTCAGACACAAGGCCATTCAAAGTGCTTTACAGGGGCATGAAATACATCAAGATTAGACATTAGAAATTGCATTTAAGAGATAGTCAAAACAAAGAAAATACATCAAGATTCAAGATTAGACATCATGTTGGCTGATCACATCTGTGGCAGTTAGAGAGAAAGCACCAATGTGTAAGTAGTTAAATCAATGTAGAAGATTCAAATGTGCAAAATTTCCTTTCAAATGTAGTGGAGCAGAATACTCAAGAAGTAACTCAACCGTAGCCTGGTTCTACCAGACCATCGTACTTCATTTTATTTGTACAGAAGGTCTGGAATCGCTCAATGGACAAACGTTAACTCACTTGAAGGCGGGTGTCTGTTGTTTAAAACTATTGGATCTGCCCAGTGCCACTCTGGATCTGCCAACCAATCGCATAACGTTTGGTCTTGACGTATTTCATGCGCCGGCTTCTGAGTCACTCCTTTTGATTTCTGACTGAACTGGCAGAAATCTGTCTTGAAAAAAATAAATATATATACCGCACACCCAGACTGGATACTGAAGGGAAATGAAAATTGAGCGGAAGTACAAAGGTGGACAGTGCTAGGCTATCTCAACCGTGTATTACACCTAGTAGTAGTAAACGTGCTTTGTTACACACATAGAACTGCAACGTCTTGGTTTCTTTGGCTCATATTTGCTGTACTATTGCTGCCATCTGCTCTCTATTTGAATTGGTATTATTAATCTTGTATTAATTCCTTGTAAAGTTGCAGAGCTGTTATGCTTCCTCTGTTTATTTACCAAGTGGTTAAAAAATGCTTAGTCTGTTGACAGAGTAAACAAAGGGTATGTTTAACAAAAGGGGCCCGCCACCGTAGCGAGCAACATGCCAGTTTACAGAGCCAAGGCTGTGAATTAACACTGGACAGCGCACACACAGTACGGACAGGTAGCGGATCCAAGCAGTTTAACTTCTTCCTCCTACCTCCTTTGATAGCCAATATATTCACACTTCTCACTGCACTACTTGTAAAATACATATTCTGTATCGTTGCTGCTTTTTTTCAATTTTACTTGTAGCCTATATTGCATATTTTCATGTTTCTTTCTTGGCATTCAGTCTGTGGGAAAAAAAACAAAGGAAGAATTTCATTGTATGACTGAGAACATGTTTCTTATTGTGCACATAAGACAATAAACACTTTAGAATCTTGAATCTACTTAGAAAACTATTGCTCACTCATTCATATAAAGTCTTCAACCCCCCCCCCCCCTCCCTCCCCCCCCCATCCCCCCCCATCCCCCCCCGACCCCCCTCCTCTCTGCCATTACCAGCTTTAGCTCGTAGATTACATCACGTTTGCCTCAGCGCGTCTCATTATCTCTGAGTGTCTCTGGCTGCAGATATCCTACACAGTGTAATTAGCACCAGAAGCCGAGAGCATGGGGCCCGGCCTGATAACCATGTCCTTTCATTCTCAAAGGGCCGATATGTATTCCCATTGCGTTCTGTACAGGGGGGGGGGTGGACACACACACACACACACACACACACACACACACACACACACACACACACACACACACACACACACACACACACACACACACACACACACACACACACACACACACAGGGTCTTACAAACATGTGAACAAAAAAAAAAATTAGTATGCTTAAAAAAGGCCTTATTGAATTTCCTTACAAAGGTAAAAAAATTTAAAATAGTTCAATGCCCCTTTCGTATGATAAAATAAAAACTTGGAGAGGGGTCCTTAGGGGACGAATAAGCACCCCCATCGCCTCCTGTTCGTCTGTCCGTCTGTCTGTCTATCTGTCTGTCCTTCTGTCCATCTTTTCATCTGTCTGCAACTCTGCATGTCTGTCTGTCCGTCTTTCCATCTGTCTGTCTGTCTGTCTGTCTGCATGTCTGTCCTTCTGTCCATCTTTTCATCTGTCTGTCCGTCTGTATGTCTGTCTGTCCGTCTGTCCATCTTTCCATCTGTCTGCATGTCTGCCTGGCTGTCTGTCCGTCTGTCCATCTTTCCATCTGTCTGCAACTCTGCATGTCTGTCTGTCCATCTCTGTCTGCTTCCTGTATGACTGCCTGTCTGTCTGTCTATCTGCTTGCATGTCCACACTCTCTCCTCTCCTCTCCTCTACTCTCTCTCTCTCCTTCTCTGTCTCTCTAAGGCTTTCTAAAAGGGACTCTGATCATTTTAACAGCCGTATGAAGCTGACAGGTTCAGCAGAGAAACGCGTCCTCTCGGACCAGAGTAAATGTTGGAGAAGTGACGCTGAAATGACCTGACATCTATTGGGTCGCCAAGGACTCTGACGCCACGCTGAAGCCAGCTGCTGGAGAACGCCTGTACGCAGAGAAAAGTGAATTTAGTCAGTGTAAAAGACACCAAAACGCAGTCTCTTAAGCTAAAATATTAATCGCATTCTGTTTATTTTTATAATAGCATTTTTTTTTTGAAGATTGTGTCTTTTTCCAAGCTTTGTTGACAGTTTGGAGAGGCAGAGCCTGCATTCCGAATCGCATACTCTTTTTTTTTTCTTGATACATTCTACTGTACATCTGACCATAAAAATAATCTAGTTAGCATGCAGTAGGCATACACTCGGGACATACTTTTATTTATTTATTTCATCATAACATTGCACATTGATCTTGCCTCTTGCTTTTATATCCGTCTCATCGCTTGTTGTTTTCAAATGGAGACTCCTTCAATGTGACGTCACAGGTGCACACTGGATTGTGGGTCAGAATTGCCTGAATAGCATGCAGATTTCAACACAAAAAATCTCCGCCGGATGTAGTATCGGCTGGGTATTTTTAAGCATACTAAATCTGAGCACAAGAATCGGGACATCCTAAATCTTTTTTCTAATATGCTAAATAGCAGAAAGTATGGGGATTGGAACGCAGGGGCAGTCTCCTTAAGGTCAAGTATTCATATTAGCAAATAATTGTATACTAAAACTAACCGTTATAATATCAAACCAAACCTTGAAACAATAAGTTGACCGACAGAACGATCAACAATAATTTTAGCCATCAAAATATGCATGTGTTTTTCTCTTTTAGATGGTCGCATTTCTATAATACTATCCCATAATTTGTACTGTTCTTACATCATTGGTAAATTATTCAGTTATGGTTTTTGTGTTGTTGTTTATTTGAAAAGGTTCTGTTATGCACCGGCAAACTGTGATCAGAATTATTATATTTCTTTTCATTTTTTTTTAAACATTTTGTTGACAGAGTAACTAATACACAGAGGAAAATAATTGACATAATTTTGTTGCCGCCGTAATTCTGATAGAAAAAATGGGGATTAGAGCTTCAACGATTAAAGGATTAATTTCTCAAACAACAAAGTCAAACATGACTCAGACAAAACAAGTAGTCTGAAGTTTTTGGGCAAATCGTGAGTGGCATTTTTGAAAGATATTTTTTTGTTGTTGGTATTTTTAACTTTATTAGACAGATTTTGGAGAGACAGAGATGAAATGGGGCAGAGAGGGGAATGACATGCAGAGAACGACCCGGGCTGGATTCTAACCCGGGTCCGCTGTGAAGAGGACTGAGACTCTATGGGGGAGGGGTCTCTAACTACTACACCACGAGCGCCCCTCAGATATTCACTGATTTTGACAAAAAGCATTCTCAGGAATCACTAACTGTACCTTTAAAGGTGCAGTGTGTCATATGACATCATCAAGAAAGTTCTACAAAGTTCTAGAATGCAACGCTCCCTGGGTAACCCCAACCCTTTGGAATAATAACAGAAGCTACAGTGGCCTTCAAGGACAAGAACAATTCTAAATTTTAAACAATTTTAACCTTTATTTATACAGGTATATCCCATTGAGTCCGAAGACTCTTTTGCAAGGGAGACCTGTTTCCATTTACACACACATTCATACACCGATAGCAGGCTAACTATCGACATTCACACGAGGCAAGGTGGGTGAAGTGTCTTGCCCAAGGACACAACAACTATGACACAGGTGGCAGGGCGGGGATCGAACCTCCAACCCTTTGATCATCAGCCGACCCGCTCTACCAACTGAGCCACAGTCGCCCCAATGCACCTGATGACATTCCAACAAGGACACTTTCAAGATGGCGGCACTAGGCCTTGGTCCAAAATATGCAGAAATATGGACATTTATGAGACCCTTTCTAAGGGAAAACATTATTATACACTAAATTAAATGTACTTATGGATATTAAAATTACTTTCTACAAAATCTGCTAGGAAATAAAACCCAAAATTCTACACATTGCAGGTTTAACTCAGTGTGTGGCATTTTGCTGTATTAGGCTTTTAGCTTCCTGCCCGGTGGAAGTCAATCAGTTTCCTAACGCTGCGCCCGGTTACACTCTGACTGACAAAGTGTAACGGGCGTCTGAGGGAATGCATGGTCAGCCGAGCATTGGGCGAATGTTGATGGTGTGTGTGTGTGTGTGTGTGTGTGTGTGTGTGTGTGTGTGTGTGTGTGCGTGCCTGAGTCTGTCTTTGTGCCTGTGTGTGTGTG
>NC_137223.1:23262770-23265270 GCF_949987685.1 Ammodytes marinus | reverse complement strand
CACGGAGAAAGATAGCTCCGGAAAAAAATGAAGAGACCACTCCAAATGTTCAGTGTCTCTTGTTTTACTATTTATAGGTTTATGTTTGAGTAGAATGAACATGTTGGTTTTATAATATAAACTACTGACAACATTTCTACCAAATTCACAATGAACATATTGTCATTTAGAGCATTTTCAATAAGTAATGTAGAGATAAAGATTGAAGAAAAATCTATTTTTTTCCCGGGGCTGTCTATCAGATCATATTGCAGGCTTTGCAGGGAAATAAATATTATGCAACTTCATATAGTAAGTAACTCAATTCAATTCAGTTCAATTCAATTCAATTCAAATTCAAAGAACTTTATTCTTCCGTTAGGAACTTCATATGTGGAGGAGCATCAGGGTACAACAGTACATACAATATACAAGCACACACGCGCGCGCACACACACACACACACACACACACACACACACACACATACACAGTATCAGCTCAACATATGGCAGATAAAAACAATCTTAGCTTAGCCTAGTGAATATATAGTACATAAATAGTACCGCCATAGAGGAGGAGTAATAAATACGTTTAAAAATGAAGTAAAAAAATAGTCCATCTGTTGAAAAAAATAAAAAATAAAAAAAATAAAAAATAGAGAGAGGAGACAGGGAATTCAATTCCTGGACACACGGCCAGTCTCACAATCAGAATCAGGATCCTTTATTGTCATTGAACAGTTTATAACGAGATTGTAGCAGCATCCCAGTATACACACAAACACAAAATAACGTGTCTAAATTATAATAATGAGTCATAAGGCAATGATTTAATATATTTTGGACCCAAGAGGAGAGTATATTTATGCAATGTTCTGCAATTATGAACCAAAATTGTCCCTTAACAGCAAATTGCTAACTACAAGGCAAATGATCAGACTGATAATAGTGGCAAGGGAACACTCATTTAGTATGTATATGTGACAAACTATGTCACAGTAAAATGTGATCACTACTACACTGTTTGACGTTAGAAAGCTTCCTGAAAAAGTTACTGTTTCACTGTTGTTGTTTACAGCAGCAGGCCCCACAGTTTGGTTTACAAACATATTCTAGTCTTAGTGTTCCAGGTGTCTCACACTAATTTTTGATTTATGGTGATAGAATTATTCAATAATAAGAATTCCATGCAGAGTTAGTATGCTTTGTAAACTAACTACAGGCTCTGTGAATGTAAACAAATCACCCTCACCTGAAACTGCACAGTGCACCTTTAAACTCAGATGTTCCAAGCACATATCTCGATTAACACAACATAATGTACTTGTTTGAGGGAAATGTCAAGAAAAAATACCAAATATTTAAATGAAAATGTGATTGCATGGAACAAGACATATGCTGTGTCTGAAATCGCGCACTTCTGTACTTACACTTACTTTTTTTAGTGCACTTTGTGCAAAACCGGAGAGTGTGCCAAAATGCAGTGCACTGTAAGTAACTCTGTCGTGCACTCAAAACGGTCTAACACTTGAGTGTGGAGCGACGGACACTTTCCACACTCAACGGCCGCCATCTTGCCTACGTAACGGAGAGGACGGGACATTCTAATCAAAATAGAGGAACTTGAAGCATCCATGGAGGCGGACGCGCTCTACAAAAGTTAAATTACACATTGTTTTAGTTTTTCCGCGACTAATGTGCCTGTTTTGGCTATCGGTAACGCAAGCAGAAAAAAATACCACAGAAGAATAACCGTCAAAATGCAAAGTCATTTCCGGTAGGTGCGCGACGGCAGTTTGGACAGTACACTGTAGAAATGAGAGCACTGCGTCTATAAGTAAGTGTACTGTAGGGATAATAAAGTGCACTCAATGTAAGTGCACTTACGTAAGTGCGCGATTTCAGACACAGCACAGTCATTGCATTGGAATTACATGGAGGAGTTGCAAAGTGTAAATGTATGAAAACAGCAGAATCTTAACTCATAAATACAAAGTACTCGGATGAAATTACGGTTATAAAAAAATTGACATAAACACGTTGCGCTTTAATGGTGGAGTCAGCTATTTAAATGTTTCCATTTTTTCCTGTAAGCAAAAGTTCTTCTAATTAACTAAATGCAAAAAAGCAGGGACATAACAAATGAAATATGAAGGAAAAACCAATAAGAAATCACGTTGCCAGGCCAAAATTCATGTGTATAATTTCTCAGCCTGTGTGTTGATGCAACAGATGGTCCATTTTGGTGCTCACCATTTTAACAATTTGAGCTCACATTTGCCCTTGTATTTCCAGTATAATTAACTGAATGCTAAAGTGTTAACAATCGTATGGGACATGGGCATAATTTGTGCATTATTGTCATTTAAGAAGGCTACACACACACAAACACACACATACACAAGAGGGGCGCCCTTAGCTCAGTTGGTAGGGCGTCCCCCCCCCCCGGGCCGGGCCCAGCAGCAGACCCGGGTTCGATTCCCGCCTGTGGTCGTTCTCTGCATGTCACTCCCCTCTCT
>NC_137223.1:23242770-23252770 GCF_949987685.1 Ammodytes marinus | reverse complement strand
TGTGTGTGTGTGTGTGTGTGTGTGTGTGTGTGTGTGAATATACTGTACTAAGTAGCCCCTTGCAGAAATAAATTGACGAAATAATTATGATATCAAGTTGAGTGGATAAAGTAAAAGCAAATCGAATATAGAAAAAATAATCGGTGTTAATAAACAGCCTAGGCTCTGTAAACGGACATGTTGCTAGCTATGGTGGGCACCCCTTGTTTACATACCCATCAACAAGCGTTCTCCAGAATCACTGACTCCACCTTTAAAAGTCTGTATTTAGAATGGGAGTTGTGCATGTGGTTTCTGTAGCCACTACATGATTGTTAGACTGTGCATGCTTGAGTATATTCATGTGTGTGTATGCGTGTATGCGTGTTTGTGTGTGTGTGTGTGTGTGCGTGTGTGTGTGTGTGTGTGTGTGTGTGTGTGTTTGTGTTTTTTTTTTTTTTTTAATCTATAATTGTTATGTTTTTGTCAATTTCTGCACAAACGCTGCCTTGTTTAGAGAACCATGTGATATATCTGCCTTAGCTTATACAGAGAGGCATTGTAAAGCCAAGCATATGTCAGCAGTTTGCATTTAATCAATACAAACAGTTAATTTAAAAGAAACGACGCACTTGGGATGTTGGCAGTTTTAAAAAAGAACAGCGTGTTTTGGGATCGGTTCAACTTAGAGTTTTTTTTTTAATATGAATTACTCCCGGGGGGAATGAGTCGTAAAATAGCTTCTAATTAAAGGAAACTTTCATTATTTCGAAGAGAGATAAGGACACTGCAGTTGGACAATCTTTTGCCTGTGTTGAAAGAAGCTTATTTAGTGGATCTCACAACAATAGTTTTTTTTATAGGGCTGGATTAAAAAGTAGAATAGCACATTTTGATTAAGGACACACTCACACCACATGAGGCAAACTGAGTGGGAGACAAATACTTACCATGTTTAGTAAAAATACTTTGACCGCACTTTAATTAAAGGTGCTGAGAGGAACTTTTAGTTTGTGTTCATTCTTGCTCCCCCTTTGGACAAAAGCGGTAGTGTTTTTACTACGCCCGCTGTTGTTCCTGGGTGAGTGTACCCATGACAAAGGCATAAAGAAAAACAATATGAAAATTAGCATTATTTGCACTCATGTCATTTATGATCATCAGAGGAAAAATGAGACTGTTTCATAAATATTTGAAAGTTCCTCGTAGCTACATTAAAGTGTAGTAGTACGCTGGCATATATGTGAACGTTTCTCTCACATGGCAAGCACTTGCATTTGAGTTGTTAAAATCCATTTTATCCTCAAAGTTAAAAGTAGAATGTCAAATTAAAATACTTTGAGCTACACACTCAAATGTGAAAAATGTTCGGTCTCTATACAAATTGTAACTTTACTGCATGACGTGCTAAATCTAAATTAAACAGCCAGTTAAAGATTGCCTCCCACATGTACCTATTCTACATTATCCCCGTGTCCATCTGCAGAGCCTTGATGAGAACAAATGTACTGCTGTCAGTCAGTCAGAGTTAAAACCTGTGTTTCCTGGGACAAAAATACATGTCAGAAATTGAGAAAATGTCAAAACAGAGTTAGATCATCTTCTGTTTTTCTTTTAAACCTGCAGTGTGTAGAATTTTGGGTTTTATTTCCTAGCAGATTTTGTAGAAAGTAATTATAATGTCCATAAGTACATTTAATTTAGTGCATAATAGCTGAACATTTTTTTTATTATTTTTTTTCCCTTAGAAAGGGTCTCATATATGTCCATATTTCTGCATATTTTGGACCAAGGCCTAGTGCCGCCATCTTGAAAGTGTCATAGTTGGAATGTCATCAGGTGCATTGTTTAAAATGTAGAATCATCAACCGTCTAAATTCTGCCATGGATACCGTATTCAATTATCAACAAATTGAAGTATTGTTGTCTCATCCGCCATTGACGACAGCCAATTTATGAGGTAAATAAAAAAACAAGTAGTCATGGTAGCACACACACACACACACACACACACACACACACACACACACACACACACACACACACACACACACACACACACACACACCTAACAGAACTCCCACAGTGCATTGCTACTGAACAAGGTGTAATCAAAGCTACATTATGCTAGATGATACTACATTTATATCCCCGCATGTCCAAGAATGTATCTTTAATGAAAATTTGAAAAACAACAAGGTGAGCTAAAAGGCTTGGCTTAAAGTTTGAGTTGATAAAGTATTCTTCCTAACTGAACTTTTACTAAGCTTCAGATCTCTCTAAAATTAAAAAAAAGTATTTGAAATCTTAAAACAATGGCAAACCAATACACACATAAGAAGTTGGCTCCGGAACCAGTTTCAAAATTCTATATTTGGTGGATGCTTTGTAAGCACTTGGCAATGTCAATATCACACTCACTGTTATACATATTAATTCCTTTTCTGATGTCCACACAGCCTTTTAAGACTTAATGCACAGCAGGATCACTTTCAGAATGACTGTCACTTCACACTCGGAGCTGCCAACCACACTGGCATAATAATATGCGACAGGAGCCTCTGCCAGGGAAGCATCTCGTCCAATATCCCGAGACTTAAATCATTTGGAAAGGAGTTTGCTGAAAAAAGGCATTCGATTATTTTTTAAAAGACAAAAGTCAGCGCCTGTTAGATTAGTCTTAAGCAAAATGTGACTGGATGTGTTGATGGAGGGAAGTGGGTTTGGGTGCACAGTATTCCTCTAGGACACACACACACGAACAGACAGACACACACACACACACACACACACACACACACACACACACACACACACACACACACACACACACACACACACATACACACTGGAGTACTGGTGTCTTGTGCAGTTGCTTGATTTTCTGTTTTAATTGAGATTTCATATGGCAGCACACAGCAGGGAAAAGAGATACTTTTTTTATTGTTGAATCCACGCTTAAAATCGGACACATCTGACAAATGTAAAATATCACCTGTATCTTACATGTTCAACTTGGTTTTCACTGGTAGTGTGTGTGTGTGTGTGTGTGTGTGTGTGTGTGTGTGTGTGTGTGTGTGTGTGTGTGTGACCAGTCACCACCAGCACTAGATAACTGCCCTGCCGGTTCGGACATCATTACTTTTGCTTTACGCTCATTCCACGCTTCACTGCGTTTGAAAGTCAACATCCACTCCAGAGAGAAAATGATGAAAAAAAAAAACTGCACAGTTTGAGAAGTCCTTTCAGGTAGCCATCTTTATTTCTCTGCTCCACTGACTCCAAGCTGCTTCACACACCTGTTTGAGAGGACAGATCTCAGGGAAGAAGTGACTGGATGTGTTGATGGAGGACGTTGGTGTGGGTGCACAGTATTCCTCTGACACACAGACAGACAGACAGACAGACAGACAGACAGACAGACAGACAGACAGACAGACAGACAGACAGACAGACAGACAGACAATGAGATGCAGTGAATTGAAGTCCACACCTGATTTTAAGACCAGCAGTAAAGGCACTAGTTGAGTTGATTTGTCCACGCTTAGAATGTGAATCATTCTTGGTCACACATTCTATTTTATCTTTTTTTTTTTTTTTTGCCATATCAGTGTTCATTCATGCAGGACTTTTAATCCCCACCTCAGCAGGCCAACAGTTTGAAGCTGGTTGTACTTGTACCTCAATATATGAGAAGCTGTGTGCATGAATCTCTCTCACTACCTTGTCGCTTTAAAGGAATAGTTCAACACATTAGCTTTTTTTGCCTCACTCTCCCGCTAAAGAAAAGGCAACTAACTGAAAACACTTTTGTGTTTGTAACTGTGTGTGCATTTTTGATAAATAAATTGGGCGAATAGATAGATAGATAGATAGATAGATAGATAGATAGATAGATAGATAGATAGATAGATAGATAGATAGATAGATAGATAGATAGATAGATAGACACTTTATTTAACTTGTAGGGTAGGTTAACTGTTTTGAAATTTAACCAAACAGATTCATCGCACATACAGTTCTGCTATATTGTACCTCTTTCCTGGAACATATTTGTTTTATATATCAGGCTCCTGTAATCTTTATTTCTCAGTTGTCTGAGAGTGGGCCTTCTCAGATTATGTCCTGATTGATAGCACTGTACCTTACAGCATGTCTCCCCTCCCCTGACCGCTAAAAAAACAATGTGCCCAATCATTTGCGAGCGGATATTATACTTCAGATGCATACAATTTGATCCGGACGTGATTGATTGAGACTGTTTGTTCCAAAGGCTAAAATATCATCTCCAAATGTCATTTCTGATTCACTGTGGACAGATTATGCAAATGTTCTTTTTTTTGTCAACCTACTCAAAGTCACATAACTGTCTGCCAACACAACAGTAGCATACATAACCATGCTTCTTGATGGCTGCTGCTGCGATATATGAATAGTACATCCATCTTCCTCACTATCTCTATAATGAGGACATTTTAATTTTTTTTCAAAGAAGAGCAATTTTATTTTTTTATTTCCATTAGAAATAAGAGACACTTGAAACTTGGAAAAAGACATTATGAGACCACATATTAAAACCGAGGACTTTATTTGACCTAATTTAAAAATAAATTAAATGAACACCACAAATACAAGTGGAGCAAAAAGGGAATTGTTCAGAATAATTACCAGTAGCACAATGATAAAAAAGGAATACATTAAATTCATGCACAAAGGCCATATTTAAGAATAAAAATAACCTTCGACAAACACACAAACACACACACACACACACACACACACACACACACACACACAGGATCTTTAATGTCAAGTAATTTATGAAAAGCTCAGAAGGGGTGATAGGGAAGGTACCCTAGTCATTTGCTGCTACACTTAAGTAATTAATACATCATGTTATTGGGGCCGCGGAGCTGAACTGAGCAAGGCCCTGTTGTAAATGATTGATGGTTCTCCAGGACAGATTAATAACGATGTTATTTCCAAACGGTAGCCACAGAATGAGGCCACTGATTTGCATGTTATTTTAAAGGGTAAAACCTAACTCCAGCTAATGTGCCCAGTTCCCTAGTGTATTTCATAGTGTAAAACATATTATATTGGTATGTGTTTAAAATGACAGGGGAAACTAATTACTGCTTTGCGTTATATATCAATATTTTTGTTGAGATTGCGGCTATTTCACTTACATAAAACATATCTATATTTGCAAACATAGATAGTGGCAAACAAATACAGTGTGTCTCCCTAGGACATACGTACATTTAATCTAGAAAAGTATTTCCCAGGATACTGTAAAAACTGAAGGAGCATGAGTTTTTTTGAGATGATAAAACTATTTTGATGTTGTTAAAGTTTGAGTCCCCGGAGCTGTCAGTCTTAGCGGTTGACCACTGCTGAACTCCCATAAAGGAATGTGTTACAGAGAAAATGCAAATGTCATTCAAAGACTGAAGTGTTTGAACAAATCACTGGAGAAATGCACCTTCATCCACAGCTAGAACAACACTTTCTACTAGGCTTAAACATGTACAAAACAACTGTATAAAAACCTGATGCAATCTCAACTTTCTTCGGGCACAAAAACGTCTTGAAATAATCTATATTTTTGAAAGATACATTTTCAGCGCATGTAGTAATTTGAGAGGACTACTGTATGAAACATGAAGCAAGATATGTATGGTGTTTTCTGTCCACAAACGCTTTTGTAAAATGTAAAATAATCCCAATGGAATTCCACCTGACCGCTGACTACACTGTACAATAAACAGCTTCATCACTGTCCTCGAAAACCTCAGGGAATATTGTTTTTAAAGGCAGTGAAAATATGCACAAAAGCAAGTTGGTAGGAAAGCATTTTATGGCTGTCTCTCTATCTGTCTCACTGACACACAAACACACACACACAGACAGACACCCACACACACACACACACACACACACACACACACACACACACACACACACACACACACACACACACCAGTAATTGTAATGGAGCTCATGTCGAGTTAACTATTACTACAGTGAATCTCTGTTCTCTTTCTGTGAAGTGGCCACCGTTACATGGTAAAGAGCCTCTGCAAAGACACTCTGAGAGAACAAGACTAGCTCCTTTTCTTCTGTCAATCCAACAAATCCATGCAAAGACACAGAGCTAAAGCTGTCTGTTCAGATCAAAGTAACACAGAAGCCCTTCTCCGCGGTGAGAGAGAGAGAGAGAGACAGAGAGAGAGAGAGAGAGAGAGAGAGAGACAGAGAGGGAAAAGGAGAGAGAGAGAGAGAGAGAAAGCTGTGATCCCTGTGAAGTCATGGCGGTTGATCTTATTACAAACCTCATTACGTGTATCAAACGCCAGATTGTTTTTAATCCAAAAACCCATAAAATTACAGACACTAACACATCAGGGTTAAGACCTGCAAGCTCTTATTGCAGGATTAAAAGCGGTGAAGCGTATAGCAATAGTAACATGACCGACCCCATGTTAAATTAAAACAATCCAACACCGCCATTTATTTTTCCTGTTCGTTAATATAAAAACAGCCTTAAAACACATCACTTCAGACTGTACTTCGACAAAAATAAATAAAATAAATTGCACTTGTTACATCTCCATGTCGCACTACAAGTGGCACTTTGTAGTTTGGTTTATTTGAAGCTTTAGTACTTAAGTGATTCTTGTTGTTCTGAGCTTGTACCTTCACGGTTGAATGCACTTAATGGAAGTCGCTTTAAAAGCGTCAGCTAAATAAAATGTAATGTAACGTATAAAGGAGAGACAGCATAGAGATGGTTTAGTAGATGGCTTTTGCCCTATGATTGTTAAAGGTGCACTATGTCTCTTTTGGTCAAGTGAGAATAAGAAGAAAAAAATGCGTACAAAAGACGCCAAGATACACACTTAAAGGTACACTGTGCAGTTTTATGGGAGGGGGGATTGTTTACATTTGCAAGGCAGGGAACCAAATGTAAGACTAGAATATTTTTGTTAACCGAACTGTGGGACCTGCTGCTGTAAACAACAACAGTGAAACAGTACATTTTATGTTAGCTTTCTAACTTTAGTGTTCCAGGGATCCAATTTCCCTGCGAGGAAATTTTGTTTATTCAGTTAGAAAGATATTCCTTAAAAAATGTTGACTTCTCTGACAAACCTAAAGTTACACAGTGCACCTTTAAGAACATTGATACATTGGCAATACAAATAAAGTTACTACATTCACAGATTATCAATGATGAAGCAAGTAAATCAATTAAAACAAGAACAGTTTGAAGTGAAATATGATAAAATATACATTTTAAAATGCCCTAAAGGTAACAGCTTCAGATTGTTCTGCAGGTTATTCTAGGTAGTATGGTGCACACAGTAAGAAACTCTCCCCACAGACTCCAGCCATTCAAATATGATGAGAGGGAACACTTTTGCGGTTTATTGCAACCCACAAATATGCCAGCTATTAAGAACTTAACAGATTTTTGACATTGATGGATGTGAACCTATAGTAAAGGGCAGATTTGTCTCATTTCCTCCCGACAGTAAGCTGAGACCTGTGGCTTGTTGCCGGGCCAATATTAGTTAAGTATTTATTTACAGATCGCGGTAGAGCTGTCCTGTGAATTATTCATCTTCCGTTGCTCGGAGGAGTCTGTTGACAAGACGGCCTGACACAGGAGATAGAAAATCAATGCAAGCTATGATGGGCAGCAGACTCCTGCATATCTGCTTCTGACCTAGACCTGTGTGTGTGTGTGTGTGTGTGTGTGTGTGTGTGTGTGTGTGTGTGTGTGTGTGTGTGTGTGTGTGTGTGTGTGTGTGTGTGTGTGTGTGTGTGTGTGTGTGTGTGTGTGTGTGTGTGTGTGTGTGTGTGTGTGTGTGTGTGTGTGTGTGTGTGTGTGTACTAACCTACTGACATAACAGTGGACTTGGGCGTTGTAACACTCACACCAACAGGGGACTAAAGCTCTAACGGGGAACATATTTTTAAGTCCCCTCTTGGACATGCTTTAAATCATGTAAAAAAACATTTCTATAACATGATTTTTATAAGAGGGGATTTGAAGGAGTGTGAGTGTTTAGCCCATTCTCGGCAAAGCCTCCACTTGCCCTGAGTTTAACAACCCATTCACACACATTGATTTAAACACAATATTTGTATCACTGGGAAATGTTTTATTATTGTTAAAGTTAAAGTCCATCCATTTAAAGAAGAAACAGAATAAGTCTTGTGAAACAATAGGCAGAGGGGGCTTCATTTCTGCAGTGAATGGAGTCCCCTCTTTGATATGTAGATAGCGCTGAAGGAATCAAGTCCCCTCTTGGTTAATCTTCTTTTGTGTTTTTTTTTTAAAAGACCAAAAATAGAAGTCCACACATGGTCAATGTAGACTGAGTGTCGGCTGTTGGTCTTGTTTGCGTGTGTGTGTGTGTGTGTGCGTGTGTGTGTGTGTGTGTGTGTGTGGTTACAGTAGTTACAATACAGCCCCATGTAAAGTGATCAGGTCTTGATCTGCTGATCTGAGCGAAACAGTGTCCGTCGAGGGCAAAGCCATGAGGCACGGAAATGTCATCTTCGAGTTCCTCCTGTTATTTTCGCTGTAGACAGTAACTCTAGTACTGAGCCGAACCTGAACCCGCCATTACAGATAACAGACAATGTACAAACCACTTAAAGGTGGAGTCAGTGATTCTGGAGAACGCTTGCTGTCAAAATCACTTTTTGTCAAAATCATTGAATATCTCCTCACAATCCGCTACCTGTATGTACTGTGTGTGCACCTAAAAGAAAATGCTGGTGTTACTTTGGCTCTGTAAACCGGTATGTAAACAGAGGTGGGCCCACCATAGCTAGAACAATTCAGACAGGTAGTGTATTGTGAGGAGATATTCACTGATTTTGCCATGAGGTGATTTTGACAACAAGCATTCTCTAGAATCACTGACGCCACCTTTAATTTGACGTCCAGTTTGGAGTTGTCATTTTATCATATGATATCCCACTTTTCATCTGCCGGCATTTTATCCCCTAATTTAATCTGTAACAAATTATTTCTGTTCCCTATTTAAATCAGTATATCAAAGTCACAAACACTCTTTCTCTCTCTTTCTCCTCTCTTTCTCTCTCTCTCTCTCTCTCTCTCTCTCTGTGTCTCTCTATATCTGTTTCTCTCTCTCCTCCCATCCTTTAAATATCTTCAGGTATAATGAAGACAAACCGCAGAAAGATGATTGAACACTAACATGAGTCAGAGACAAATGAATGAGGACAAATGACAACAAGCTTTGCGTTGCAGTGTGTGAGTGAGTGAGTGAGTGAGTGAGTGAGTGAGTGAGTGAGTGAGTGAATGAGTGAGTGAGTGAGTGTGTGGGGGGGGTAATATGACATAAGTGATATACAACCACAAAATCTCACATTTGTCTGTAATGTTTGATATTTTAAGTTGATAAATGGCTGACATGTTTCAATTATGATTATTTTTTCTGCAAATTTGAGGGATTTATGAAAATGCATTTAAATAGATTATTTAATATGTTTCTATGAAAAGAATAAGAACATGGAAATGAAAAATTATCAAATGGAGAGAGAGAGAGAGAGAGAGAGAGAGAGGGAGAGAGAGAAAGTTGGTATTGCGCTGGTTCGATTGTATCCACCTTTGGCCAATAAAGGGGAGATTGGTGACATCCACCATATTGATCAATGCATTTAACATTGGCACACACACACACACACACACACACACACACACACACACACACACACACACACACACACACACACACACACACACACACACACACACACACACACACACACACACACAAAAGCACACCTATGCTTTTACAATACAATACGTGATCCAACAGCCTCACTCTTCATTTCAAACCTGGTACACCTCTAATGTTATTCCTAGACTTGTTCCCTTTTCCCCCCCATCTTTCTGAGCACACCTTTATCCATCCAATTTTGTTTTTCACTTCCACTTTTAAAATACAACCAAATAGGAATAAACTAGAAGTGATTT